>NC_089581.1:126645700-126945700 GCF_019320115.1 Miscanthus floridulus | reverse complement strand
GCTGCTCCACGGCGCTGCCCTCCAAAGCACCTCCTCCTGTTCCCCCGCGCGCCGTCGTTCCCTCCTCTTCCTTCCTCGAGAGCGCGCGTCTCCACCATGCTCCCTCGCCACTGCGCTGCTCCTCCCGGTCTGCTCTGGGCCGCTACCATCCGTCGTGCGCCCGTGGTCTCGCAGCGCCGTCCCTCCCATCCCCGCTGCTTGGCCACCATGCGCGAGCGCACGAAGCCCCACGGCCGCTGCCTCTCGCGCGCTGCATCTTCCCGGCACGCCACAGCCACCGCATCCTGTAGCACCGCCGCTCTCCTCCCACTCACCGAGCCACGCACGACTCTGTCTCCAGCCTTGGTCCGTTCTGGCCTGCTGTGTCTTTGTTGCATTGTGCCGCAGCGCCGCTCCTCCCTTCCGTGGCCGCTCGTCTCGAGCTCCTCTGCGCCGCTGTGCTGAGCCCCGTCGTGGCCCACGCCTTTCCTCGCGCCGAGTCCCGTGCCGCTTCACCTTCGTCGCCGCGGCCGTTCACCTTGAGCCTCCCTTGCGCCGGCGTCGCTGCGCCGCGCCGTGGTCACGCGCCGCAATGCGTCCACCGGTGCCTCTTTTCCATCCCCGCCGGGACCACAGTCCTTGAGAGCGCTGCTCATCCGCTCTGCTCCACGCTGCCGTTACCGCCTCCCCTACCGCGGCCGGCGTGCCCGCCTCCTTGGCTAACATGGGCAGGCTTCCGGGGCTGGCTCGGCTCTTGCCGTGGCCAGCTCGAGGCCGTGCGAGTCCCCGTGTAGCTCGTCGGCGGGTGGATCGCCACCGCTGAGCCTTCCCGACCCCACCATGTCGTCGCCGTCGCCGTCGGGCGACGTCTCTATGCTGTGCTCTGCTTTTGTGGATGATGAGAAGGGTAAGAGTCCAAGTAAATTTTTGTACAAGGTTCTGATTGCTAAATATGTGACTCATACGAATAGTACACGTTGGGCTGATGGTTAGTTCAAGAAAGTGTAGGGTCCCTTTTGCATATTTACGCGTCCTCTCTGGATCCTGGCCGCGTGGGCTGGCTATTGGGCCACGGCTTGTGCACCTGGCCCGACCGCGCAGCGCCTAGGCCGCCGCGCCGCTTGGGCCATGCTCGCCTGTCTGGACCGGCCTTACGCCGTTGGGCCGCGCGCCCCGCATTGCGGTGCCGGCCTACCGTTGTCTACGTGTCTAGCCCCCCCGCGCCGTTGCCGCGCACCCTGCTGGGCCAGTTTGTGCCGCTCGATTGGGCCATTGACCCCACGCCGCACCTAGGCCGGCTGAGTGCTAGTCTTGCCTAGGCCGCGCGCGTGTCTACGGGCCGAACCAAGTCGCTGGCCCTTTCAGTTTTCCAAAGTATTTGTTAATTTAGTCTCGGAAATAGACTTGTAAAATTCGTAGTAAATCATAGAAAAATCATAAAAATGTCAAACCAGTTTTGTTGAGTTTCTAAAACCAGTTTTGTTGGATGCAGGTTGTCTCGTTCTTTCAAACACCGCAGGTCATGTCGTGCTTCAATTGTGTCCTTAGGCTTCCCATACACGCCCATGAAGCCTAGCAGGTTCACACAAAGATTCTTCGTCAGGTGCATCACGTCAATCGCGCTGCGGACCTCTAGGACTTGCCAATAGGGTAGCTCTCAAAATATGGACTTCTTCCACATGGGTGCGTGACCGTTGGTGTCCTTCGAAACAGGTTGGCTGCCAGGTCCCTTTCCAAATATTACTTTCACATCATTAACCATATCGAGGACGTCCTCACCAGTTCGGTTGTGAGGCTTGGTCTGGTGGTCTGTCTTACCTTTAAAATGCTTGCCTTTCTTTCTTACGGGGTGATTTGTAGGAACAAATCGTCGATGCCCAAGGTACACGACCTTGCGACACTTTTTCAAGAATATACCTTTTCTGTCACCGAAACAGTGCGTGCATGCATTATATCCCTTGTTTGATTGTCCTGAAAGATTACTTAGAGCTGGCCAATTATTGATTGTTATGAACAACAATGCTCGCAGGTCAAAGTGCTCCTGCTTGTGCTCATCCCACACGCGTACACTTGGCTTGTTCCACAAAAGTAGAAGTTCTTCAACTAGTGGCCTCAGGTACACATCGATGTCGTTGCCAGGTTGCTTTGGGCCTTAGATGAGCACTGGCATCATAATAAACTTACGCTTCATGCATAACCAGGGAGGAAGGTTGTAGATACATAGAGTAATAGGCCAAGTGCTGTGACTACTGCTCTGCTCCCCGAAAGGATTCATACCATCCATACTTAAAGCAAACCTTAAGTTTCTTGCGTCACTTGCAAACTCGGGGAATTCTCTATCGATTGCTCTCCACTGGGACCCATTAGCAGGATGTCTCAACATATTGTCTACCTTACGGTCTTCTTTGTGCCATCGCAATAACTTTGCATGGTCTCTGTTTCTAAAAAGACGTTTCAAGTGTGGTATTATAGGAGCATACCACATAACCTTGGCAGGGATTTTCTTCTTGGGACGTTCACCCTCAACATCACCAGGGTCATCTCGCCTGATCTTATACCGCGACGCGTGACATACAGGGCATGCATCCAACTTCTCGTACTCCGTGCCACGGTAGAGGATGCAGTCATTAGGACATGCATGTATCTTCTGGATTTCTAATCCTAAAGGGCAGACTACCTGTTTTGCTTCGTACGTAGTGCTGGGTAATTCGTTATCCTTCAGAAGCATCTTCTTTTGGATTTTTAGTAACTCCGTGAATCCCTTGTTAGATACACCATTCTTTGTCTTCCATTGCAGCAATTCCAATGTGGTACCTAACTTTTTCTGCCCCACATCACAAGTTGGGTATAGCAATTTCTTGTGATCCTCTAGCATGCGGTCGAACTTGATCTTCTCCTTTTCACTTTCACATTCTCTTTGTGCGTCACGAATGGCCTGACCAAGATCGTCAGTGGGCTCCTCTTCTGCCCCTACCTCTTCATCAGTGGGCTTCTACTCTGCCCCCACCTCTTCTTCAGTGGGCTTCTCCTTTGCCCCCACCTCTTCTTCAGCTTTCCCCATTGCAGTATCATTGAAGGCACCATATTCAGTAAAAATGTCATCATCGCCCCATTGTTCTTCTTCACCTTCTTCCATTACAACTCCGGTTTCTTCGTGCTTCGTCCAACAAATATAGTTTGGCATAAAATCCGACTTGAACAAGTGTGAATAAAGAGTCTTTGAGTTAGCATATTCCATCGTATTCTTACATACGGCACATGGGCAGCACATGAAACCATCGCGTTTGTTTGCCTCGGCCGCACGTAACAAAGAATGCACGCTGTCCATGAACTCTTGGGAGCGACGATCAGCATTGTACATCCAATGCCGACTCATCTGCATTACATGACATAAATACTATATTAAAACCTAGAACATAATTAGTTAATTATACAACATGCATACCACCACAAAAGCTATAAATTTAAGAAAGCCTCGCTACAATATAGACAATCCCAACTAGCACTAAAAACACTAAAGCTAAAATGCACTTCAGCAGCACAAGGATTTCGTGACCAATTCCAACTAAAACAGACAGATCCCCTGTTTGTTCAGTATTTTTGGGCTTCTTCGGCTGGATCACTGCCTCATTAGCCGCCATATCTGCCTGTTGTGCAAGATATTTTTGCACGAGTTCAACATACTCTTCCTCCCAGTAGAAGCATGAACATCCAGTGCCATCCCACTGAAATTAAAATAGAAAATTAGAACTTTAATCACAACCATCATGAAAATAGGTATAAACTAACCATAGTCATTAAATACGATAAAATAACTCACATTGCGATCCGGACACTTGTAGAAAATGCGACCCTTGTTGGGACCCTCCTTCACTCGGTACTCCATCACAATCTTCGCCTCATCATAACACTTGCCGCATGCAATGAGTGGGAGGCCCGGTCTAAGTCGCTTTGGAAACCCATGAGAGGCCGAGGACCCAGAAGCAGTTGCCATCTACTCTCTATACTCATTTTTTAATACACTATAAATTTCTCATTTTATAAACAAATAAAATTAAAAAACTCTAAAATTCTCTATATCTCTAAACAATGAAGTGTGCTATGCATGCTACAAATGAACGGTGAATATTAGTTTTTAATAGCTACTTTAACCTTCCTTCATGTAAATATGGAAGCTTGAAGTGATTTTGAGCTTAAATTGCTTACAAATGAAAAAAATCCACAATAAAGAACCATATATATATAGTGAACAAAATGAGATAAGACAATGGTGAAATATGAGAGTATGAAGTTGGTAATATTTAGAATCGAAGAATCAACGGAGGAATCGAAGAAATCGATGGAGGAATCGAAGAATGGATGGAGAAAGAGCAAGAACACTGCTTAAATTTGAACTGAAGCTCTAGGACGGACTCGGGGAGGAAGAAGACGGTCAGCGGGATTTATAGGGGAGACCTTTAGTCCTGGTTGGTAGATCCAACCGGGACTAAAGGTCACTTTCTAGTCCCGAGCCACGCCACTAGCCGGGACAAGAGCTTTACTCCCGGTTGAAGCCACCAATCGAGAGTAAATGTCGACCTTTAGTCCTGGTTGATGGCTCCAACCGGGACTAAAGGTCCCTGCCCAACGGCCTGACTAGAGCCTGATTTGGCCCTCGGATCAAAGGTATGTTCTCTGTGCGTCCGTTGCCAAAAATTCAACAAGTTTTTTGGTGCAAAAGTGATCAGAACGGCACTCTCGGACAAGTTTCGCACCAGTGTTCCAGTGGCAACGAAAACTGCTGAAAACCCGCCTAACGTGAGCGTTGGACGGAGTGGATTGGGTGCGTTCGTTGCAAAAAATTCAACTGCAAGTTTTTGATGCATCAGTGGCCAGAAGGGCCCTCCCGGGCGATCCCTCTGTTCCGATGACAACGAAACCTGTTGAAAACCCACCAAACATGAGTTTTTTTGTCCAACGGAGTGGATTCGTTCGTTGCAAAAAAAAAAAAATCAGCTGCAAGTTTTTTTTTTTTTTTTTTTTTTTTTTTTTTTTTTTTTTTTTGCAAAAGTGGCCAGAACAGCCCTCCTGAACTAGTTTCGCACCAGTGTTCCGATGGCAACGAAAACTGCCGAAAACCCACCAAACATGAGTTTTGTGTCCAATGGAGTAGATTGGGTGCGTTCGTTGCCAAAAATTCAATAGCAAATTTTTTGGTGCAAAAGTGATCAGAACGACCCTCTCGGGCGAGTTTCGCGCCATTGTTCCAATGGCAACGAAAACTGCCGAAAACCCACCGAACGTGAGTGCTGGACGAAGTGGATTGGGTGTGCGTTGCGAAAAATTCAACAAGTTTTTTGATGCATCAGTGGCCAGAACCGCCCTTCTGGGCGAGTTCCTCTGTTCCAATGACAACGAAACCTGCCCAAAACCCACCAAATATGAGTTTTTTTTATTGCAAGTTTTTGGTGAATCAGTCGCAAGAACGGGGACTACGTTCCGACGGCAACGAAAACTGCCGAAAAACCCAGCAAACATGAGTTTTGGGTCCAATTGTGGATTGGGTCCGTTCATTGCGAAAAAATCAGGCGCATGTTTAATTGCATGAGTATTATTGCTATTACTTATGATCATATAGAAATTGGCGCTTAAGCACAACTTAGCAACTCAAGCTTTAATGTTAAAACTTGTTCTACTAAAAATGTCTACCGCAGTTCAACAGTGTCTGGCCTTTTGAGTCTTTATTCGCCCATGTTATATTTGTTGAGTACGACATGTGCTCACCCTTGCTATTTTCCCCACACCCCCAGCCTCCCGTCAAAGTTGCTCAGAATATTGAAGAAGACATGGAGAGGTTCCCAGAAGACTGACGGAAGTGCTAGGCGTACGTTACCTCTAGTCAACCATCCCTGTGGCTCTCGGAGGCTTCACTTTAAGATTAGAATGTGTATTTTCGCTACTCCGACAAATATCTTGTCTTTATATAATATTGTTTTTGTCATATAATAAAGTATTGTCTCTTGATACTATTGTAATTTATCGCTATATGTGTAATTTGATTTCCTGGGCACACATATGGTGTACATATGATTTTGTTCTTAAAACTTAGTGTGACAGGACCAGGGGAGTTGAAGAACTATAATTGCTTGAACAATTTCGTTTAAAAAAAATGCTTGGACAACTGACCAAATTTTAAGGATATTAGGCAGAAATCAAATAGAGGGCTGCTTGAGTTTGTTTGGTCGCCTGTAACTAAATTTGTTCTCTATGGTTTTTATTACTGCGAGCAGGACACACTTCTCTACCTGCGTCGATCCCATGCATGCCCATTTCACATGACCCGGCTTGGTATGCAAAATGCCCTGTGGAACTAATGGGTGGATAATGCTTCATTGCATATTTGGTTAATCAAATGTTCAGAGGATCTGTTTTTGTATTCATAATATAATCAATTTTTAGTTGCATTTGCTTGGGGGAGGGGGGGGGGGGGGGGGGGGGGGTGTCATACTGGTGTCGAATTTAGAATGATGATGGGAATAATAAGCCGAGACCGTCTAGGTTCATTTTCCGTGCCCACAATGAACAGGCTTCGCTTTGAAGAATAAAACACTACTTTATCCTACATACTAGAGCCTGCTTTTTGCTAATTCATATCTGGATGCAGATGTTAAGCATCATGCCACAAAGCGTGGTTGATCTTGTATCAGTGTACCATGATGACTAACGTGGAAACAAGTAAGAATTTGCAAAACGGCGGTATCTTACCAGTTGAGAAAACATCAAGCTATAATAACATCAAAGCTACATGTTCTTCAGACGAGGTTGTAATGTACCAATGGTCAAAAACCATCATCTGGACAACCGAAAGGAAAGCTTTGTAACCATTTACAGGTTCAAGTAAGTGGGTTCAGTTTGGTTCGTCAAGAAAATATTTCAGAGTGAACACAACACGATTATTGTGACTCATGCATGGATTTCTTTTCATACTCTTGGATTTTTACAACTTTGTGTAAAGACAGAGAAGAGAGGAAGGGTTCGTACTAAGAAAAGGGGACTCTAATCTGAATTCATTTCTATGGCTCTTCTCAGAGGGAGATACACATACGGTGCCCCTTGTTCAAAATTGAACAGTAGAACTTGGACTGTTCTACTAACTACTTCAAGCCATACCTGAAGAAGAATCTTTCTGTATCATTTACACATCCAGAGTCGCTCCCTTATCTGTTTAGCAAATCACTGCACGATTTTCTATTCTTCTTTTATACAAATTTTTATAGATATACAACTAGCTATAACAACATTCTTTTACACGATAAGACCAGCCTAGGCAGAAGTCCTTATGTTTATGAACAGAGGTAGTATATCAAATAAAGGGTATTTTATTTTGTTTATATATTTATCATAAAAAATATAGGTTTCCAGGTAAACCAAGAAATTAGCTGGGGCCAATTAATAAATGTTGCATTCTCGCCTTGTACCCAAATGCAACATCTAAATTTTACATGCATCTAACAATGGCCCCGTTCGCTTCGCACACATGCATCTAAATTGTGTGCAGCGGCATGTGTGCGAGGCAGGAGCGTTCATTCTCAAGACAGGCATGTAAGAGGGAGTACTGCCCCCAATGAGTTGCTCCAGTAACTTGTTGTCAGCGTCGCACGGAACATGAGCCACAGAAGCCTCTCCAAAATGGGGTGCCCTTGCCACGAAGGTTTGCGTAGGTACCGGCATAACATCTTCACTTTGTGCCAGTCAGACAAAATCAGTGACAAGTACTGAAATAGCTGCAGGATCACGAACAAGGCTATCACAAATCCTGTCAGCCAGATGTCGATGCCTGTTGTGACCAAGCTCCTGTTGCCCGCCTGGGAGTTATGGTAGCGCAGCAATGCCGGGGACAAGAGAGTGGACAGGCTCAGCGCCACGGCCGCCACAAAGGTGACTGTTTCTGGGATCAGAGACTGCTTTGGCGATGGGTACCGTGCGTAGAAGAAGTCGAAGAGAAAACCCAGCTCCACTTCGATCACCCGGTACATCCTCTCATAATCTTCGCTTGAATCCCCGCCGGCGAGGCCCCTTCGGACAAAGACCAGTGTCCTGATGTCATCACACTCCTGGAGTGGGTTCCCGCTGAGGCGTCGCCGGAGCAGCTTGAACAGTGCAAAGGAAAGGCACCGATCCTTGAGCGTGCGTGAGAAAGTGCTGTCCTTGCTTAGCAGGTTCCCATTCCCCTCGTGTTGCCAGACTCTATCCACCGTGATGAGGTCATCTGCAGGCGTGTACTCTGCGCAGCCGTCCTCCACGTCCTTCTCGCCGATGACCACGTACTTGTATCCCTTCATGGTGGCAGGATCGAAATCCCAGATGCTTCTCACATCCTCGTGCCTCATGTCACTGCAGCATACGCGTGCTTTGTCAAGTGCAATTACACTCGGTAAAGAAGCCTCTGTACTCGACAAAGTCTTTACCGAGTGCTGCACTCGGCAAAGAGCTGTCGGCATATCTCTTCACGGCAAAAGCTTCTTTGCCGAGTGCCGCATGTTGTGCACTCGGCAAAGGATTTCCCGAGTGCCACGACGGCATTCGGCAAAGAAAAGCTGCCGTGATGGCCAGGTCACAGTGACGGCCTCTTTGCCGAGTGACACGCGTTTGCACTCGGCAAAGAAATGTGTTTTTTATTTTTTTTTTAAAAATGCTTTGCCGAGTGCCTGAATCTGGCACTCGGTAAAGCTTGTTTTCTTTTGTTTTTGAATTTTCTTTGCCGAGTGCTGTAGGCAGGCACTCGGCAAAGCTGGGAAGCTTAGTGTCTCAGATTTCCAGCTTTGCCGAGTGTCATGGTCGTAACACTCGGCAAAGAAGTAAAAAAATTCAAAAAAATTTTGGTTTTTAGTCTTCCATCGTTGCAAACAAGATATATATATATATATATATATATATATATATATATATATATATATATATATATATATAACACAACTATATATCACATAAATATATACAAATGTATATCACAATCCACCACAAACACAAACATAGCATACAAGTATCACAATCTCGACTTCCAAGTCCAAAGTCCAAACACACAAGTATAGTTCACAAAGTTCACAAGTGCATTATATCACAACGGCTGCCATTTGAAGCTCACGGCGACGGTCCGGGTTGGGATGGCCCAAAGTGCGATCCCGACGACCCTCCGAGGTGGTTCGACGTCACCCCCGATTGATGCTGCACAAAATAGAAGAGATTGCACGTGAGCGACAAGAGAATAGATAAATATGCAAGATAAATATCCGCCACTACCACCACCACCACCATCACCAACACTTCACCACCAACACTTCACCACCACCACTACCACCACACCACCATAACCACATCACCATCATGACCACCACCACCACCACACCACCACCACCACCATGAGCACAACAACACCGTGACCACCACCGCCAACACCACACCACCACCACCACCATGACCACCACACCACCATGACCACCACACCACCACCACCACCACCACTAGGTTTCTCTAGGTTTCACTAGATTTCTCTAAGTTTCAGCATAGAAAGTAAAACTTCGTACTTATACTCACCGGGGTAGAATTAGGACGTTGTGGAGGTGGATCTAGAGCAAGCAGTGTCTGTGGGATCACCCAACCTTATTGCTGGCCAATTTGCTGCATGAACTTGATCATCTTAGCCATCTACCGCTGATCTTGCTCCCGCTGGGCCTCCAAAGCATGTAGCCTTTGCCGCTCGACCTCCCGCTCGGCCTGCAGTTCTTGCACCTGAGCCTGCAGCATTTGACCCCAATGTTTCAATAATGCATAGGTAAGGTATGTAAAAGTCAAAGAACAACGAATGAAACAGAAATGCTTACTTGGAGTGCCGACACTGCGGTCGGCCATTGGCGTATGGGCACGCTTGAGCTCGTGCTCGATGCTTAGAGCTGGTGGAGAGGAGTAGAGGCCATGTCGAGGACGCCGTCACCAATCTAGAACCGCACATGCTTCTTGCCTTGCCCCACCCTCATCACGAGCTAAGGATCAAGGCGCTCCTCGGTTCTCGGATCGTAGCCTGGCCCATAGACTGACCTTGCCGCCTCCGTGTACAAAGAGAGGCGGGTGTGGACGCTGGAGTTGGTGTATGCCTGAACCAGGGCATCTAGGTCGTACTCGATGTCGGCCGTCGCCTTGCCCATGTGAGCCAGAGCATATGCCTTGAGTTGACCAACTGGCTGGCCACCGTGTGCATCCGACTATGAGAAAGACAACAACATGTGGTTAGAAATGATGTAGAATTGAGCGCGGCTAGATTAGAGCAATGGCGGAGACTTACATATGCCTTTGCATATTTACTGAGGCTGTGGCTGCCCTGATGGTGAGGTACACCTGGCATCTACAAACGCTTGTCGTGGGCCTCCTCATGCTTCTTCTACCAGTCCCCGTCCAACCAGGTGTCCACAATATATTCCCAGCAATCGGGGTGGGTGGCGCACCAGCTTGGAATCGCCTATAGGACATCAAGTAGACGACATATCAGAAGATCAAATTAGGCATATTTAATCTCAAAAGAAATGAATATTCATGTTTTGTATTTACCTGTATGTACCGCTCCCTTGTCAGCGTCATCCGTCTTGCCTCCTCTTTGTTGACACGCCTGAGTAGGAACTTGGCGTTGTAGTCTATGTGGGCCTAGATGTAGGACTCGTAGTGCAAGTCTGTGACACGCCTTTTACAGGAAGCGTAAGCCACCTGATATGCACTTTCCTCCTGTCCCTCCTGGATTATGAAGAAGTCCTGCATAAAGACACGAGGTATCCATTATTTTATTTCAAGAATGTCCAATGAATGTGAGGAATTGAGGAATGTAGTGCAAGAAAGACTTACCCATAACTCCCTAATCACCCGATCTGCCTTGTTTCTATAGTGGATGCCATTATGATCTGGAGCATCCTACACAAGGGCATAGTGGTCGAACGTCCAGGCCGGCTCCCAATCCTGATCTCCTTTCCTAACCAGGCCAGGGAAGTGTTCCTTGCACAGAAGTCCCAGGATGCCATTCACATTGCGTTCCGGGGCCGCCTAGTCCACAAGCACCTAGTTCCTGCACTAGTGGTCCATAATAGTTATTAGTTGTTATTATGATTTTTCAACATATCAAATGAAGAACATATGAAGTTACTTACTTATCGCCCTCGGGTGCAATTAGTGGGCGCCTCTCAACAGGTATTGGTCGCTTCGGGAGCTTTGCGGGACCTCGCTGGTAGGGCTTTGACGTACCAGAGGAAGTGGAACCCCCTACTGTCGCCGCCTCCTCGTCCTCCATCGCTAGAACCGCCTCCTCATCCTCCATCAATGGACCCCCATCCCCGTCCACCGTGTGCTGAAGGTCATCGTCGTGCACAGGGTCGCGTGAGGAGCTGCGCCCGTGGTCAGTCAATGGCTCCCACCTAGGCCTGCCTCTCGGCCTCCTCGGCCTCTCTGACGCCTCCGCCTCCTTAGCTGCTGTGACAGAACCGCCCAATTTATACAAGATCAAGTACGGTTGTCCCCGCTAACACGTTGACACACCCATACTTTCACTCATATAAACCCGGTAGTCCGCCGAGTGTCTCGAAAGACCTCGGTAAATCAACATCACAACCAAGATCGCGTGATTAAGCAAATACACATCACATACATCGGGTTGCAGCGGAAATAATATTACAAAGGGGTTAACAAATAATAGTACAAGTTTGGGGTTTCAAAACTGCTTAGTGGAAACAACATAGCTTTCAAATGATTATATTAATATAAGTTCCAAATATATTGCCAGCTTAGTGACATCATCCGACAAAAGCATATTGATGAGAAGTAAATATAGAATCATCGAGCCCACCGGTGTTTAGCCACCATCATCAACAGGTCGAGAACATCACCTGCAACAAGGTGGGATAAACCCTGAGTACTCGAATGTACTCAGCCAGACTTACCCGTCGGAAACCAAAACAAATGACACCAAGGATCATGCAAGGCTTTCTTTAGTGGGCTAGCTGACTTGTTTGCGAAAAGCATAAGCTATCATGAAGAAACCATTTTAAGTACTTTGCATCATCTTTATTATGGCCTATCCATCTAGGTAAGCACCTGTACTATAGCAATCACTTGATTAACCAATAACATCCAGTTACCAATTTAGATTTAGCATATCCCATACCATCCAGATAACCATCATTGTTCCATAATAATTACTATGATGCAGTAACTCGAGTCAAGTGCTCACTATCCAGGAGCGATGGCGATTCGAATCGATTCCTAACCAGCTGGTGATTTATTCCTTACACAAACCTCACTCACCCGCTAAAGTGAGATATTGATCACCGAGTCAACTTTCCAGGAATCTCGAGTTTGCTAGGAACCACATGTACCCGGGGGCCGACCGACTGCACTTTGGTCTTATCATCTCGCCCCCATGTCCTACCACACCTGCTCCGGCACAGTGCGCTGCGGGCAATCTACTCGGCCCGAAAAATCTCCCAGCTTCGCGGTCGAAAGATACTTTATCCGGCCAGCTAAATGTAAGGCATGCGTTCAACATGACTCGAGGCCCAACAACGGTCGGTCCTTAATCGACACATACGGAAACTAACAGCACCCCAGAACCCTGTCTGGTTGCCTCCAATTTTTTCCGTCCGGTCTCCAATTATCCATCACACATGGTTAATTCCATGATATCATTCTTTCTATAGCTAAATTCTTCCAGTAACCACCTATAAATGTAGGTGACCAGATATCACCGATCGCTACCGGTCTAAGCAAGGCTAAGCAGTTATTCGATCCTGACCTAATAGGGTAAAAAGGTAATAAGGTAGGCAATGATAGTAATAAATGCATCAACGGTTTCAATCAACTCCTACAACTTAATGCAACAATATATAACTCATATATAGAAAGAATTGCTTTTATAAATTAGGAGACTTATAATGCTCCGGGGCTTGCCTGGGATCCGACACAAGCCAGTTCAGTTAGCTTGCACCATCCTGGTGACATCTCAGATCCTAGCACTCGCTTAGTCCTTCCATCTTCGGGACAGATCCATCAAACACCGTCTTCGGGTTTGGCTCCAACATCACGTCCTTCACGTGGTTCATCTAGCGTACCTAGATGAGATGCAATATGCAAGTGCATAAATATGAAGAATAGTACCATGAGACACATCACAAAATAGCAAGCAAGACAAGCATAGTTTACACTAACACACTTAAGTACTTTGCGATGCTTAACTTAAACATCACACAATCTATCATGCTAAGATGGCAAAGAAGACGACAACACCAATCATGACACAAGTTTTCCAAGATCTCAAGTGCTCTAACTCAGTCATCATTCAAGGCATAAGTCACACTTAACAATATACAAGCAAACACTATAATTGGAACCTGCCAATTTCTGGACATGCAAACAGCAGCTACAGGATTTAGCTATAACTAGAGTAACACAAATCCAAATGACTTGCAAGAAGACATTATGGAAAGCTTATGAAATTTTCTACAATTCATCTTTAATCATCTTAGCATGATTCTCAAGTTAACTAAGTCAAATATATCTATTTACAGAAACTGGTCCACAATTGACAGAAAACAGCCATTTCTGAAACCCAACTTTAAACAGCTGTAACTCTTAAACTACTTGGCCAAATGACACCAAATTTTAATAGAAGCTAGATACATGAATTATCTACAACTTTTGTATAAACAAGTTTCACAACAAAGCACATTATCATGAAGAACTTTGCTAAGTTCCCAGATCTGTCCATAAACCACATCGGCAAGAAAATAATTATTAACTTATGTTGCAAATACATAATTGGGCAAAACCAACTTTACCAACATTTCACACATGACTAAAGAACACCAGAAAACCTAGTGTCCATGACCAAATAAATTCTTTTAATGCATTTCTTAATTTATTTTAGATAACAAGGTGACTTAATGAACATATACCAAAAGTGCACAATAACTTCTACAAAAATTACAGTGGCTCACATATCCTCTCAATAGTCTACTGTACAAATTTCACTCCATTTGGATATGTATAGCAACCTCTATGAAAAAGACAAGTTGCTAAAGCAAGAATTCATGTGAGAGCAAGATAAACCAATAACTCACTCATACTTCATCCAATACTCATGAAATTTTTACCACACATCAACTATCACATGAGTAGCATGCCACAAAAATTTCACTTCATTTGGAGCCCTAGATCTACAGTTATGAAAAATAACAAATTCAACTAGCATTACAACCTTACTGCACAAATCTATTTTTACTGCAAAATATTTAAACTAAAACATTCCATATTATAGATCCACTGCATAGACAATTTCACAAGGATTCCAAAAAGTCCTCATTTACTATTTTACGAATTTTCTACGATTTACTATGAATTTCCAAAGTTCCTGCAAAATAATTACAAACCAGTCCTTATGGCACTATTCATCTGAGTCACTGACTTCGCAGTTAGAACCCTGACTTTCGTCGAATTTTTGTAGGAGGTCCCTGACGGGATTTTGAACAGGGAGGTCGTCGGGGCTCGCGGAATCCGACCGGAGAGGCGGCAATTGATGGCGACGAGTAGTGGGGGAGGAACAGGGGGCCCTTGCGCACCCGCGGGGCTGCTCGGCTTAGCCCAAGGTGGCCCATGGCGGCTTGGCCACGCGTGGGTGCCGGCTGTGGTGGCGGTGGCCGGAGCTTCCACGGCTAGGGTGGCGGGTTGCGACGGCGAGCACGAGCACGGCGTGAAGGAGATGGCGGCGAAGCTGAGGGTGATGCTCGTGGGGAGTGAAAAAGCTAGGAGTGGCGAGAACGGCTGTGGCGGCGAGCACAGCGGCGGTGCCCATGGCGACCGTGCTCTGGCGTGCGTGAGCGCGAAGGAAAAATGCCAGGGAGGGAGAGTGGAGAGGAGAATGGGGATTGGGGCAGCTAAGGCGTTCGGTTGAAGCAACAGGGGTGCGATAGCAAGGCTGGGCACGCGGCGGCGGCGGGGGTGCGTGGCGTCCATGCACGGCGACCACGTCGGCAAAGCGTCAAACACGTGGTGAGTGTCGCGGTGGGCAAGGTGGGAGCAGATTTGGGCCGCATCCGGGCCGAATCAGACAGTGGGCCAAAAATGAAGTTTGCTCACCTCGGCCTACTCTACGTTTCTCATTTAAGGTGCCTGATCATTTGAGCTCTGTAACAGCGGGTAATTAATCCTCAAAATGACAGTGTCAACATGTTGATAACGGTCACGGGAACTCACCTTCAGAGGTCAAAACTTGGTCAAACTCAGTGCAACTTTTTGCAGGCTCTTCTCCATAATATAACCTTCAACTTTTATTTTTGGACCAACTCAAGTTGCTTAACGAATTTCGGAGAACGCAGATTGCCAACGTCGTTGCTTAGCGAAATTCTAGACTTAGAATATTTCTAAGTGCTGAAATCAGCAGCAAATTTGATCTTGTGACCTCGATTTGACTTGCTTCCAAGATGATCTAGCTCTTAGTCCAAAAACAAAGTTTGTTCTACATGATATGGACTACAACTTTCATTTAAGGTCCAACCTCAAAACTGGTATAGAACCTACTGTTCTACTTTGACCAAAGTAGGATCACGATGAAGCTTAAATTATCCTTTTTGATCCATTGGAGCATTTTCTTGGCATTTGCCCAACATGAACCTTTCATGACTTTTGTTGTAGAGTTCATCTAGAGTCATTTGGGTATGGTTGCAAGATTTGGTTGACGATCGAGAATTTCATTCACTTTATAAATTAATTCAAGCAAGGACATAACTCATCATTTCATGTGACTTCTTGATTCCAAACTTCACGAAACTTTTCCATGGATCAATATAGATGGTTATTCATGTGAGACACACGAAGATATTCCAATAACATCACCCAAACATATATCTTGAAAAGGGGTCTATAGGCGAGCAAAGGTGCAATATCCAAGTTTAGGTTGTGGCTCGTTTCTATAGGTTTGACCTTGACATCTTCATCATCACTTAATATACCATGTTTTAGCTCAAACCCATTGCTTAACTGGTGGCAAACACCTGGGGTGTTACAGCTGCCGCCATGTCCCTTCGGTTGGCGTAAACCGAGGGGCAGCTCCTCCTAGTGGGCCCCATCACCTGCAATTAAAAAGAGTAAACCAGTAAGTACAGATAAACAAGACGTACTTAGTAAGAGATGCAAAATAAAGAAAATGTAATTACAAAATAACATAGTATTACATGTATTTCTAATATTCTTCATGATCAGGATTATCTGGACGATAGATATCGTCATCACTATCAAGGTTGTCCAAATCCTCAACAGCCTCATCTTCATCGTTGTCATTGCCTAGTCGTAGTCCGTCAAGCATTTCCAAGTCCTTCGGATCATGCACCTCATTTGCAGCGTCCTCATCAACAACCCATTCCTCATCTACTTCCATTTCGATCTCTCTGGTTAAGTCTATCTCAAGCATCCCTGGTAGCCCCTCTTCTTGTTGATAGAACTCTCCGTCATGCGTGTTTGGGTTCAAGTTGTAATCATCAGGGTTTGGGCGAGGTAATCTACCGTGTGGTGATACCTTGTGCACAATATACCAACCCTGAAGACGTGGGTCTCTCGTTCATGGTTAGAAGGTGGCCTTGAATGGTGCCAGGATTCATCAAAAAATTCTCTGCATCGACAAGGAACAATGTTGTTGGATGTACAAAAGTTACGGAGTATGTAACAAGTTCATTGAGAACTTACCCCAGATACGTTTCCACTTCGTCAAGGTTGGTCAACACGTAGAGCATGATCTTGCGCCACTCTTCATAGCTCAAGGTCTTTGTGGTCGCTCCACTTGCTCTCCCATGTGGCCCTTTGAAAAGGCTAAGGGTCGATTCATTTTCGTCCTCATTGTACCGAGCGGGTGGATTATGCACGCTAGGAAGGTTCTCATTATAGTATGTTGTTGTGAAGTTTGACACCTTCTCATGAATGAATGCCTCAGCAATGGAAGCCTCAATCCTGCCTTTGTTTCCACATTTCTTACGAATAGTCTTTAGACATCTCTCGATTGGATAGCATCAACGGTTCTGCACGGCCCTCTCATTCGTGCCTTGGACGGGAGGTGCAAAATCAAATGATGCATCGACAAGAAAAAGCCAGGTGGAAAGATCTTCTCCAACTTATAGAGCAACAGAGGTGCCGCTTTTTCCAACTCATCAACCACTTTCACAGATACCTCTTTGGCACAAAGCTGGCGGAAGAAAAAGCTCAACTCTACCAGCACCTTCCAGACATTCTCAGGGACATAGCCTCGAACCATCGATAGAAGAAGCCGCTCAATCCATATGTGGTAGTCATGACTCTTCATCCCTAAGACTCAGCCAGTCTCTGGGTTCGCTCCCCTCCTCAGATTCGCTGCATACCCATCCGGGAATTTTAACGTCTGCATCCATTGTATCATTTCCGTCTTGTGCTTCTTTTCTAAGATGTAATCGGCCATAGGCCTTTTCCATGGCTTGTCGTCTCTTGGAGGCAGCATCTCTAGCTTTGGTCTATCGCATAACGTTTCTAGGCCCACTCTGGCCTTAGGGTTGTCCTTTGTCTTATCAGGAATGTCCATGAGTGTTGCCCAAAGTGCTTCGGTGATATTCTTCTCAGTGTGCATTACATCTATATTACGTGGAAGGAGAAGGTCATCAAAATAGGGAAGCCTCTCCAAGCCTGACTTATGAGTCCACATATGTTCGACACCATATCCCACAAAGCAATCTTTCTTTGGATTATCTTTCTTTCGACTATCTTTCTGTGGATTGACCACGAGAGCATCTATCTGAGCATGAACCTGGGCACCAGTCATTTTCTGAGGTTCAGGGTCGGTCACCTTGACACCTTTCATGAAGTTCTTGGTGTCTTGTCTGAATGCATGGTTAAGAGGGAGGAACTGTCGATGCTTATTGAACGATGAAAACTTGCCACCCTTCTTCAACCAAATGAACTCTAGTGTTGTCTTGCATACCGGGCATGGGAACTTCCCGTGGACACACCAGGCGTTGAATATCCCATATGCCAGGAAGTCATGCATGGAGTACTGGTACCAAACATACATTTTGAAGTTTTTCTTTGTAGCTCGGTCGTAAGTCCATACCCCTTCATTCCAAGCACTGATCAATTCATCATAAACAGGCTCCATGTACACACCCATTTTGTTTCCCGGGTGTCTAGGAATTATCAACATCAAGAATATGTTTTGCCGTTGAAGGAGGACCCTAGGGGGGAGATTGAGGGGGATAGCGAACACGGGCCAACAAGTGTATGGGGCCAACATCATTCTATAAGGATTGAACCCATCCGTTGCCAGTGCAACACGTACATTACGGGCCTCAAGATCTTTGTCACGATGCTTGCGATTAAAGTTTTTCCATGCTTCACCATCAGCTGGCTGTACCATCTTATCAGGATTGTATCGAATGCCATTCTTATGCCATGTCATCTATTTCGTGGACTCCTCAGTCATGAATAGCCGTTGAAGCCTCGGTATGATCGAAAGGTGCCATAGGACTTTCATGGGGATCTCAAGTTGCTCCTTCTGGCCATCACCTTTGTCTACCTCCACATACCTAGAGGATTTACACTTTGGACAGTACTTTGCATCCTTGTGATCTTTCCTAAATAGGACACACCCCTTTGGACAACAATGTATCTGCTCATACGGCATCTTAAGTGCACGAAGGAGTCTCTGTGACTCGTAGAAGCTGCTTGGCAGAATATGACCCTCCGGAAGCAGCCCACCAATAACTGCCAACATACCATCGAAGCAGGCTCGACTCATGTTGTACTGGGACTTCAACCCCATTAGGCGTCTAATGGCATCCAGTTGACAAACCGTTGCCTTCTCGTGTAGTAGCTTCTGTGCCGAAGACAACATTTGGTAGAACGCTTTTTCGGTTGGCTCTGGCTCCTCCTCCTCCTCCTCCTCCTCCTCCGTAGGTCTTTTAGCGAATGTTGCTTCATGAAAGTCACCTAACCATCCTGCTACCCTGCCATCAGCATCAAATGCCTCCAAGCGTGGTCTCACCACCACCTCTCTAGTACGATGGGCTTCACCATAGAATACCCACCGGGTATAGTTTGGCGTAAATCCATACTTGCAAAGATGTTCCCCCATGATCTTCCTTGTTTTTCTTTTCCTGTTTCCGCATTCGCTATAGGGACAGAATGTGTCTCTCGCTCCATTAGCTGCCTTGCCAAATGCTTGGTTCAAGAAACCCTCGGTCTTGTCCATCCATTTAGGGGTGATTTCAGCCTGACTTGGACGGCCCATGTACATCCACTCACGGTTATCCATCCTCTAGCATATACATGAGCGAGTAATATAACCACCAATTGCATCTAAACGACGTGCCTACTGTCTAATGGGTGAGGATAGGTCCTAATCCCACCCATGAATGTGTAGATGAGGTTAGTTTACATGCTCTACTCTGATCCAAGATAGAATCTCGGCAGCACCTCTCCGCTGTTCTCCCGATACACGTCCTGGAAGGGAGAGTGTGTATCCAGAGAACAACAGGGAGGTGGTGCCAAAACTCTGTCTCAGATTGAAGCAGACCATGAAAACTACCCCATCTATGCATCCGTGGGCTGTCCAAAAAAGTGGACAATCTGAAACAGATACGGTCTTAGATATGCGAAGATCTGCATGCCTCCAACCGTATCTGTTTCGAACGGGAGACGCCTAACTAGGTTACACCGATCTACGACAACAATAAGGAAGAGAGGTTATTCATACCTAGGGTGGCGGTGGAGTCAGGCTAGCGGGGCAGTGGCGAAGCGACGCTGTGCAGGTAGGACCGCAGCGCCGACGAAGACGATCGGGGTCGCCTATGTACTCCGGGTCCCCTTCGACGGGTCCTGCTCTGCAAAAGAAGAATTATAATACTATAAGTTAAAAATTTCGGTAGAACCTCCCCTATACGGGGAGGTTTCCAAAACCCACAAGAAAAAAGCCGGCACAATGGCCGACAGCATATATACGGTACGATGGCCCACACATCCACGTATGGCACGAAGGCCCACACATCCACATACGGCACGAAGGTTGTCAATGACATACAAGGCATGAAGGCCGACAACCGTGAGGGCTTTATACCTTGGGTGGTGGTGGAGTCGGGTGACGCGGTGCCGGGGTCACCTTCGTCTCTAGCGAGGGGCAGGGACGACGGCGGGGACGAACGGCGAGAGGCGTGGCCGGCGGCCGAGGCTCCTCCTCCTCCCTTCTCCTTCCTCCTCTCTTCTCCTTCTTCCTTCTCCCTTCTCCTCTCCTCCACCTCCCTTCTCTCCTCTGCTCCCCTGCTCCTCCACTCCGGCGGGTCAAGGGCGGGGGACAGCCGAGCGGGGCTGAGGCGGGGCCGGCTGCGGTGGCCGAGCGGTGCCGGGTCGGGGCCAGGGTGGGGCTAGCTGGCTGCGGCTGTGGAGCTGCGGCAGAGCGGGGCCAGGTCGGGGCCGAGGCGGGGCCGGCTGGCTGCGGCGGCGGAGCGGCGGCGAAGCGGGGCCGGGTCGGGGCCGGGGCGGTGCCGGTGGTCGCGTGGCGACGGGGCAGGGTCGGGCGCGCGCAGCAGTGAGAGGGAGAGAGAGAGTGGGAGCGGGCCGCGGCCGGCCCGCTAGGGTTAAGTGGGTCGGCTCTTTGCCGAGTGCCGAGATGCGGGCACTCGGCAAAGAAATTCAGCGTTCTTTTAATCGGAAAGAATAAAAAAAATTCTGAAAAATCTTTGCCGAGTGCTGCAAGCCTAGCACTCGACAAAAGAGGTTCCTTTGCCGAGTGCCAATTGCGGCACTCGGCAAAGTATTTTTATTTTTTTTATTTTTGTTTTCAAATTTTTTCTGTGGCATTTATACAGTACCTAGTAGCACATGTTCCAATTTGGAACTTTTCTATGACTTTTTGGTATATTTTTTTTAATTTTTTATGTTTACTTGAATTTTTCTCGAAAAAGTAAATTTGAACTGCAGGTGCATGAAATATTAGAATTTAGCGATTCAAAAATGGTATTTATGTTTTTGAGTGTATTTTCAGGCCATGTGCAGGGACATTCGTGAAATTTCGAACATCTGTTTCACGAAACATGACCACCAACTTGTTAAAAAAGTGTTTTTTAATTATATAAAATGCAAACGAAGTCCGAAAATCACAAAACTTGTCGAGGTGTCGTGTCATCGCATGTAGAGGTTATGGTAAAAAATTTAGAAGTTTCCGAGCAAGTTGTGACGTACAATGCCTAAAACCCAGACATCTCCAGCAAGTTTCCGAGCAAGTCCTAAATCACAAATCACATGTGGAGATGTCTGGGTTTTAGACATCGTACGTCACAACTTGCTCAGAAACTTCTAAATTTTTTACCACAACCTCTACATGCGATGACACGACATCTCGACAAGTTTCGTGATTTTCAGACTTCGTTTGCATTTTATATAATTAAAAAACACTTTTTTAACAAGTTGGTGGTCATGTTTCGTGAAACAGATGTTCGAAATTTCACGAATGTCCCTGCACACGGCCTGAAAATACACTCAAAAACATGAATACCATTTTTTGAATCGCTAAATTCTAATATTTCATACACCTGCAGTTCAAATTTACTTTTTTCGAGAAAAATTCAAGTAAATATAAAAAAATAAAAAAATATACCAAAAAATCATAGAAAAGTTCTAAATTAGAACATGTGCTTCTAGGTACTGTATAAATGTCACAGAAAAAATTTAAAAACAAAAATAAAAAAAATACTTTGCCGAGTGTCGTAATTGGCACTCAGCAAAGGAACCTCTTTGTCGAGTGCCAGGCTTGCAGCACTCGGCAAAAACATCACATTTGCCGAGTGCTAACGGCCAGCACTCGGCAAAGGATGATAGAGGGGCCACCGGCGTCGCCAGAGGTATTTTGCCGAGGGTTGTTCTTTGCCGAGTGTCGGCAAATAGGACGTTTGCCGAGTGTCACTCTTTACCGAGTGTTTGACACTCGGCAAAGACGACCTTTGCCGAGTGCCGGCTTTGCCGAGTGAGGCACTCGGCAAACTATCTCTTTGTCGAGTGCCCGTGTTTTGACACTCGACAAAGACCGCGTCTCTCGTAGTGTGTGCTGGGAGATGAGCCAGTTGTTGGCGGTGAGGACACGCTCCCGGCCAGCTGAGAGCCGGTCCCATAGGCGCATCCCGAGCTTGGCGACGTTCAGAACCCAGTGCAGCAGCAGGAGTATTATCAGCTGCAGCTCCAGAGAATTGATGTATGAAAGGAGGAGAAGCAGCACGTAGATGACTTGCGTGGCCTGGTTGAGCATGGTGCGGGCCTGCTGGTCGGAGTCGTCGACGCTGGATGCAAAGATGCCGTCGGCACAGCCGAGTAGGAAGCAGGCCCACACGACGACCAGGTCGTTTTGGAAGGAACTGGGACTGCATGAGCCCAATGGTGTAGGACACCGCCGGGTAGCACAGCATCAGCGCCAACCAGACAATGAAGCGGAAGGCAGCGCTGCGGCTGGTGCGGCGGCCGGAGCCAAGGAAGACGAGCATCGCAAGCAGGGCACAGCTGACTGTGACCAGCGCCTCCATGCGGACCAGGAGGCCCACCGGGCTGGCCGCCCTCGCCATGGCGGCATTGGTGACATTCCGGACAGAGAAGTGTTGCGTCATCTGACTGACATAGGTACTGCAACGTTAGATTACCAATTAACAGGGCAGGTAGAAACAAAATTTAAATGAGCAGCAGTCCAATACATTGCTAACAGCACCAAAGATATACAGTTTGGGGAAAATTGGGTGTGAACCACTTAGACAATGTCAGTTTAGTCTTACTAGCCGTTAACACCCGGCCTAGGTGTTCCCAAATTATATAGTTTTGTATGGAAATTTTTTAGTGTGAAAGATTAGATCCAAGCTATAATTAGAATTTGTTTCTAATTTCATATATAAGATGTCTGGAAACCATACACTGGAATATTAGTTCATACTTTGTATGTTTAAAAAAGCTTAAATTTTATGTTTTCATTACTTCGAGTTAATATCTCTTGTTCAGCATTATTACATTTGTTACACTATTTTTGTCCAAGGTTTAGAGCAAGGACTAATAATACAGCCGGCTTGCTGGCTGTAAGGTTTCCTTGCAGCCTTCTCTTAGCCCACTCATATAGTAGTTAGCTCTTTACAGTTAATACATGACCCACTTGTCTCTCTCACAGACTTTTTTGGTTCTTGTGCCCAAGCCGGCTGTAAGCTTACAGCCCGCTTCTCCTCTCTCTCCTCCCCTCTCTCCCCCACCTTAGCATTTAGTCGGCTTACAGCCTACTATTATACTTGCTCTAAGGAGAAGGCTACTGCAGGACACATGACTACTTTTAGTAGTTATTTCTTACTTTTCTTTTTACATTGACCCTTCAACCTCATCTTTTCAGCAACGTTCATCTTGATTCTTGTCCAACATCACCTCAGTGGCAAAAATAAGCTCAATTCCTAGCGGGACTCAAGTATTTTACCCACAATTTTCTGCAATCACATGATGCCAAGAAGTGGAGGATAGGGCTATTAACTCGATGCACCAATGAGGGGAAGCAGAATATTTCTTGCACTTTAGCCTAGGATAGGTTAATCCAAATACAAACATCAAAATGAAGGAAAAAGAAAAGGGAAAAGTAAAAGAAAAAATATCAAAGAAATGTAAAATAAAAAGAGCAACCACTCGGTCACAACTCACAACCTACAAAACAGATCTGAAGAACGAAGCAGACGGATGATTGATTCGCTAAGAAATGGATTAGATTTGGTCACGAATTCGGATCAAGCGAAGTATCAATGAGTAGTAGTTTGCCGCCTCCTGGCACACTACACTGTTTTTGCAATGCGGATCGCCCATGGATGCCAGAAGGGAAAGAAGCGAACGCGGAAAGAAGACGATACCTGTCGACAAGCACCTGGCGGTGGTGGGAGATGACTGTGGAGGCCTTCATGGCGGCGGCTACGACCTCGGGAGCAACCGGGAGGTGGACGCTACACGGTGCGAGGTGCCGGCGAAGCGTCGAGGACGCAGGTGGGAGTAGAGCACTGTACAGCGCGGGCGCTTGCATGTGGTTTTGGCTTTTTTGGGCCACGGTGGAGGCTGGCAGGGTGCTTGAGTTTGCGTCCGCTGCCAAGTTAAGCGGCCGGCGCCTCTGCTCGATTAAGTCCGAAAAACAACAGTTATAGCCTAGATTAGCACCGAAAGTTGACTTATTCCATTGTAGGTTGTGATGCTTGTCAAAAACAATTTAGTTCCTTTTTTTAAGCGCCTATTCAAACATATCTGCGCTGTACATGGCCTTAGGGCCTGTTCAATGCACAGACGCTCATAGAGTAGCTGAAGGGAGAGAAAAATACCATATCATAAGTGCCTCTAAGAAATCTTAATCTACAATGGAAAATATATTTTAGCGGCCCTTAACAGGATCGGCATGCGGCAGTTAAGGGGGGCGCCTAGGGGCCGACCGAGGTCGGCAAAACAGCACCCCGCCAACCCCCTCCCTCAAAAAATAAAATAAAATAATAATAATTCCCTCCCTCACTTGCTCCACTAAATTGGCTCGAATTCAATTGTCTTAGACTAGACAGCGTACAAGACACCAGTCATGTAGTAAAAGCCAAAAGTTACTGTCATCATCACATATCACTTATTTAGAATTTTGCTTCACGGTCGGAAAGGCCACCGTCGAAAGACAGTGGGCGCTGCCTGCCGCATGTGCAAAAGTCAGGCATACATACAATAGTTCTAGACTCTTCATACAGCATAAGTTTTTAAACTCTTTTTACAGGTAGGCTGCAGAAGCAAGTTTTGTTGCACTTTGTATAGCACGCATCTAAAAGGAATCCAAGGATTTTAACAGGCCAAAAACACCGTCGCTGGAAAGGCAGATAACGAAGGAAGGAGAAAGGCGACGAAAGCTTCAGAGTGCGACACATAAAGAACTATGTATCATCAGAGGGATAGAAAATAAAATAAAAGTTAATCTATGAGACCCACTCGAGTAGTATCAGAGGCTAAAGAAGAGGCAATCAGGGTTCAGTGCTCTGCAAAATCTAACATTTTCAGAAACAAAACTTTACAAATCTGTCCATATGGATTTGTGGTGATTCGGTAGGCAAAGGGCATACCAGCGGTGCCTGATGGTGTAAAGAAGAGACAATAGCCTTACACTTCACTTATTACCTCACCTATATTGTCTGGATTGGGAAAAGTAGGATGGCACAATTCTATCTGACAGACAGAAGGTGCAATTCTAATGGTACATTTATGCTCTCAAACTTTAAGATTGGCAGCAGCTGAGTATTTAACAGTAGATGGCTACTATGCAAAATATATGGTCCCATGAATAACATTGGCATAAGCCTTCTTACACTCCCATCAATTTGCAAACACCTGCCCAAAAAATATTCTTGTAAGTAACGTACAATTACTATCGGTACAGTCAAGGGAAAGATCGATATCTATCATTAACCCAACCAAAGATCAGAATACATTAAGGTTAAGAAGTATAATCAGATACTGAGTTATGGGGATAATATTATTTTAAATATGTACGGTTCTTTGTTCTTGCAAATTTGTACAAAAGGTAAAACTGTATAAAACTGAAACCCAATTCCAACTTTGTTCTCTTTTGCCATCCTAATAAAAGGGGTTACATATACAGCCTAGATGTCTCCACATATTGGCGTTGCTCTTACGTTACATTATGTAGCATATAACAGGTAATGCAAAGAAAAGATAAAGGGGAAAACTAACACATAGAGACCCATGAAACTGAAACACATATGCAAACCACTTGTTCATAACTTGGTACTGGAGGAAGGTCCACTACAACCCAATGACGTGCAGAACAATTGTAACATATTTATTAGCACTTTGAGGAAGTTATTGTCTCTTAATTATTCATTTTGGTGCTCTCAATTCCTGATAGGACCTCATTTGCTTGCCACCACGTACTATCTATACAGTCATAGACAAACAAGGTCACATGGAGAAACTATTTTTTAAATCAATCTAGAGATTACCTGATGCTCTAGATCAAATTCTTCAGAAAATGCCAATAGGTTCACCTGTATTGCCCTTACCGCTGTAAAGGACCAACGTTCAACAGAACTGCAAATATGGTTACACAATGCATTATAAATATATATCCCTTCAAAAAAGAGAGTAATTCCAATATTCCATCCATTTTTAGGAGGCTTTTAAAATTACCATGTGCATAAACATTTGAGTGGTCTCAGTAGGGAAGTTCTACGTTGTTTCCATTGAATAAGATTATTAGGTATCCATGAAGCTACTCACATGTCTTGAAACATTAAATGGAAATAACTGAAATAGTTAATTAGGAAATATGAGGGCTACAGCACACCTAAATTCCTATGACATGTGAATTTTCAGCCAATGCTTTTTCTTCAGTTTATCTTTTTTTTGTCAAAGATGAAAGCATAATCTGTACAGTAGATCATGTAGAAAATGATTGCTTTTTGTTTACCTCCCATTGCTTGATAACCAGTTTGAGATCTACATCCATGTCCCCAGTCTGAGATCTGCAACCATGTCGCCCATGCATGAGTCCCTTATGGGTCCATCGTCACGAACACTCCGGATCAAGTCTCAGCTTGGACGAATAAAAGAGAGCATGCACATTCTCTGTAGAATAAAGTTTCAATTAGACCATTATAAAAAGTTACCAGTCAAGTAAAGTTGAGGATAGCATAGTAATCTAAACCTAGCATAGTAATAGGATGTCAATCTTTTATTTGGCTAAGTAGAGCCTTTAGGTGGCATCACGGTCCTAACAAAAAAAATTGAGCCAGATTACAGTATTGAAGTGAAAGAGAAAAGGCTGCATAAGCCGACACTCACAAATGATCAACTTCCTGGAGATCTGAGATCTCCTTCAGTGACATAACTAAACCCAACTCTTGCATTCATGGTGCAATATCAGGAGAAATCGCAGATGAAATGCCATAACAATAAAATAACTTGTTTTTATTCAATTGACTACATAACAATGTTGAGGACAAGGCTGCAAGGCAGACAAAAAAACCACAGGAACATCACATTAGAAAATGGTACATGTCAGCATCATATCATGGACAGGCATGTATAGCTCTGAAGAACACACGCCGTGCTGTAGAAGAGTTGCAGGGTATTTCTGCCTCATAGGCTAAATAACAGCTTTACAGCAGAACAAATGTTTGCAACCTATCATCAGGTAGAGCTCTCTCAAACAGGCTGTGTATTCTATTGTCAGATCCGGCTTTACTCCATTCAAACGACAAAGCAAAGAGCAAGGTTGTGTATTAGAAAAAGGACCTGCAGCACCAAAAAAAGCAGCCACCATCAGGTCACCATGCTGCACCATGAGAAGGGCTCTGATCAAAGAAGCTACACAAAAAAATTCCAAAAACTTATCAGTAGCTGTGACAACCAAAACAGTAGCTAGCAACATAGAACCCAAACTCTAGGCATGCCCTCAGGATTCAAGAGAAACAAAAATGCAATCGCAGAATAATAGCAGCCAGTGTGGCCCAATCTGGGGAAAAAAAATAAAAGGACCAAAGCAAGGAGGGGGATACCTTTTACATTGACATGGCTCTGATAGTGACTCTGTCGGACACGTGGTATGGGAACACAATAGACATGGCTCTGATAGGATTCATCATCATTGGCCTAACCAGATCTCCAACGCTAGAATATTTCTTTTATACCCCATGTTGAAGTAAGGACCAAAATAATAAAGCGAACAGGAAAAGACGAGAAAGGAACCTGCGGATTGGATCTGTCGCCTCTTCCGCGGCACACAACAGACGCGGACGCCAATGCCGCCGTGCTCCACCAGGAAAGCCCCGTCGCCTAGCCTCCAAAAGGACGTCTGAACCACCATAGCACAATGGGATCTTCCGCTGCCGCTACCGCCGCAAGTCCAATAGGCACAGATTTGTTTGCACTTGCAGGGGATATCCAATATAGGTGAACCCGTAGAGCATCCACACAGAGAATATACTACTATAACGACTCCAAAGACATATCAACACAACCAGTCGTCTAGCGCAATTGTAAAGACTGTCCATTCCTTGCTCATGGTCCCGGGTTCGACTCCTAGGTATCAAGCTTTTTTTTGAAATTATTAAACCCTGGCGGCACCCATGGTACAAGTGACACGCAAGCTGTCGGGTCCCACAGATCAAACCGCTGCGGGACCCATGGTAAAAGTGACACATAGATGTTGTACACGTTAGAAGGAGAAGGGTCCCACAGGTACACGTCAGATGGAGAAAGAACCGAGCGAAGACTTTATGATGAATTGCAAGCGTCACGGATGAGTAATTGCAGGTCTCATAGGTACACGTCGGATGGAGAAGGGTCCCATAGGTACACGTCGGATGGAGAAAGGATCGAGCGGAGACTTTATGACGAATTGCAAGCGTCACGGATGAGTAAGTGCAGGTCCCATAGGTACATGTCGGATGGAGAAGGGTCCCACAGGTACATGTCGAGACTTTATGATGAAGTGGTGTTTGTTACAGTTGTAAAACCGTTCATCACGGATGAGTGATCGCGGTTCCCATGGGTACATGTTGGATGGACAAAGGACCGTGCGGAGATTTTTGAGGAAGCGCGATTCATTATAGTTCAAAATCCGTTCATCACAGATGTGTAAATAGTTCAATGACGAACGTCTGGTCGTCACCGTTCTAAATTAGATCATCACAGGTAAGCGGGAATAGTCACGCGTGTGGTCTATGATGAAACCCTGTATCGTTCAATGACAAATATTTGTGATGATATCTGTTTACATTATAGATAGGCAGGGGCAAAGGATCGTCACTGATGATCCATGACAAAATGAAAATATTCGTAATAGAAAGCGATCTTCTACGACAATTTTGGATTCGTCATTAAGATTTTTGTCATAGAAGAACCGATTTCTACTAGTGTTCTCGCTTCTTCTCTGCTGCGTCTCGGGTCGATTAGGGAAGCAGGTACGCCCCTTGCACTCTCCCCTACCCTTTCCTCCACCTCCCTTTCCCCCTAGGCCTACATTGCGCTAAGCAACGGAGCTTTGCTCCGTCGAGCCGCTGTCATCACCGACAGGCCGTCAACGAGGCTCGGCTAGACCCAATGCTACCCCTATCACGTTTACTTTGCACTCACATTCACGTACACATAGTTAAATAGGTAAGAAAGGGGTCCTAAGCCCCAGTGCACTAAACGCCGCCGCCACGAGAGCTCTGGCGTGCCGCCACTGCCGCCTCGGGTGTCTGCCATCACCGGCAACCCTGTCCAGGGCTAGGGCATGGCTCCCCGAGCGTTGTCCACCCCTCTGCGTCTCACCCCGAGGCCTAAGGTCGCTGACGTAACAAGCTCCAGTGTGCTTTTGCCTCGGTCCCCTGTTCTGATGTCGAGCCGGCCATCGCCATCCGACTGTCGTTCCCTCTCTCCCCCATTCTTTCTGTCTTGTGGGGCCGGCATGTGACACCATTGCCGTCACTGTCCTGTCCCCGTCCGTCTCTCTCTCCCCCTCATCCTCTCTCTGTCACATGGGCCCAAGGCCTTAACACCGTGTCCCTAGGTAGGTCAAAGTGGCCGGGCTGGTCCACATGTTAGTGGCACCCGTCGCCGACACCATGGCCCCACCTATCATACACAGAATACACACATAGTGCAGCACATAGGAAATTACTTGGTGCGCGCGAATAGTGTACACAAACGAGTGAAAACCTAATTTCCTAGCTTAGAAAAATTCCAGAAAATTTGTAAATAAACTAGATGCACTCAGGAATTTAACTATATAACTTTCACCTATTTTCCATACACCAAAATACCATCATAAATTCCATTTAGTTCCTAAACTAACTTTTAAAAATCATAACTCCCTAACCCTAACTCCGTTTCCCACGAAACCACTTCCATAATTCTTCTTAAAAAATACCCTATCAATCCCACCTAGTACCACTATATTGTTCTATGGTTGTTTTAGTGTTTGTTTTGTGGTTCGTGTTAGTATTATTATTAGCACCGAGCGACGGAGAATGGTGAGGATCAAGAGAGTGAAGACCTGGAATATAGATGGTCCGGAAGGAGACGACAACGAAGGCAAGTCCTAACTCCCCCTTCCACCACCACCACATCCTGCTAACCTCCACCATACACCCCCTCCACTCTCCATATCCACTACCTAATTAATAAACTCCATTTATATATTTATAATCTCCCATTGTGAATATATGAATTATGATGATTCATGAGTTCGACTATGATGTATGTTAATCAAAAGATAAATGAGCTACATAATATAGATAACCCTAAAGATAATAAATGTGAACCATAACTAGATAAACCTAAAAATTGATTTGACATGGGGCGGGTAAGGGGTGACTTGTGTGGACAAGTTACCTTGGCAAGATCGCCTGGTGAGGGTTCATGTTGGGAGATACCCATCTCGGTCGGTTCATAGTTCATCTCACCTAGTGAGATATTTCGTACAACCACATGTCTATATGGGTAGACTTGATCTCACACCCCGTTAGATAGAAGTATAATTTCTACTAGGAGGCTGGTGTAGGCAGCGGATTGTTAGGAGATGACACGGATGCTATGTGATCTTCCATGGTCTGGTTGGCATAGTTGCTTTGTGGTCTTCCATGTAATATTCCTATTTTTGGCTGTGTTTGGGCCCTTTTTATTTTTGACTTGATGATGTGGTATGATTTGGGTTGTTGTTTTAGATGATTTGGTATCATCCAAAGCTTGGTTGTTTTCTATCCCCTGAGAAGCTGTGGTAGAATTATATGGATATCTAAGGTCACATACTTTCAGGTACAGGGTCTCGTTAGGCCTATTTTGTCCACTGATCATGGGTGGAACTGTACCTATCATGTGGGGAAATTTGTACAACCTCTACAGAGCGTATTAAATCTTTTCAAATAGCCACTTTCTTGGAATGGGCAAACGCTAGGATGAGATTCTATGATTAGATTTACTTTTATGCACAATAAAACTATGCTAATATGATTAATGAATCTTTAATACTAACCCGAAAACTGGTGAGAATGGTAATACTCTACAAGGGCCCATCCTTTAATTATAATTACTTTACCCTATCACCACCTTCACCATCCACCATACACCTCCACAAACAAGCATCCACCATCCACTCCACCTAACCCTATGGTTAAGGCTTGCTGAGTACGTTTGTACTCACCCGTTGTTGACTCACAGATTTCAAGGAAGACAGTAACTACGACGAGGAAGAGAACCATAAAGAGTAGGAGTCACGCGAGGATTAAGAACCGATGAATAAGTCTTAGGACCTAGGGATTCGACCGCGCTCAAGCATGCATGTGGTTTAGGATGGCACACGCTGTAAAATATCACGATAGTAGCTGCCACCCCGCTATAAATAAATACCGCTTCACAGTAGTAGAACTACGCTCAATGTTTTCCTAAATGGTAAACGGTCTTTACATAGTCCCCCTTTGTTTAACATTTAGGTTGTTTATACGGTGTTTAAACGAAGTTAAACGGTCTAAACGGTTTTGTACTTTTTTTAAAAATACATATAATTATATATGTGCATGTAAAAAATCAAGTATTATAGTATTTATACATATTTATCCGAGTAAAAATAAAATTATTTTGGTATGTATATATATTTATGCATGAGAAAAAAATCAAATATAGATATTTATGCATGTAACATATCAAGTGTACACATTTATAAATATAATAAACTTAAGTATACAAATTTATCCATACAAAACTGAATTAGATTTATCTCTTGTTCGCCTAAACAACCATTTAAATAACTGTTTAGCCCGTTTAATGATGTTTATCTCTGTTCCATTTAGGCCATTTAGACCGTTTTTCCTATTTTTTTGACCGTTTAAACGGCCAACCGTTTAATTTCCGTTTACCCCCTAGACAAAACAGTTTACTACCGTTTACCGTTTACTGGCCGTTTAGGCGAACACTGACTACGCTAGATATGTAGATCCTATGGCCATGCCCTTCGGGCCACTACTGTAAGACCTTATTTTTAGATATTAATAAAGTTCGGAACCTTTTTTACATCTCTATGTGCCATTTCTGTTATTTGGTGTGTACTTGTGCGTTATCCTGATGCAAGTACATAAGCACTTCGAACTCTCAAAATGAGGGTCTGACAACCTGCTAGGACTGCAGATGTCCTGCCATCTCTCGAAGGTGGTTCACGTGGCTAGTGGGACTCAGGTCTGGAGGCATGAGCTCAGAGGCGTCATCGACGGGGATCTCGCCATCAAGGTAGAAGCACTCATGACAGGGGGAGTAGTAGCCGGCATCGTTAGAGTCATACTCTGGCCCGTACCCGAGAGGATCTCAAGGAAGCCACGAAGGGAGAGGACATCATCCCCTGCCATGCTCGATAGGATGGCGCTACGTGGTGCCTCGAGCTGGAACGCCGTCATTGCGTTCTAGATCCCATACAGCAGGTCCGACAGGTAGTACCAAAAGCAGTCGTGCGGTGGCAACACCTCGCTGGTGGCAATCTGGTAGTGGACATTCACCAGCATGTAGAACATCTGGTGGTGCTCCGACATGGAGGGGTTCAGGCCCAAACCGAGTCTGATATGTTGGGCGAGGACCTCAAGATCTGCTCCCAAGAGGCCCAACGAAGGAGATGACACCATGGACTCGTTATCCATCGACTCGCCCTCCTTAAGCGTGTGAAGCTCGCCATGGACAGTCGGTGACATAGGCTAGGCTCCCAAAGTTAAGGACCTAGCCGAGGGCAAAGGCGCCAGCTGTGATGAAGAACTCGCTGGTGAAGCGGGCACTGTCGTGCGGGGTGGTGCCGCTTGCTCCAACAACGAGGTGGGTGGCTCCATCCACCGTAGAGCCTTGATCACACTTGATGTGCTCCGTACATGGTGCGCCAACTATTGCCGGTCGATTGCCACGGCAAGCATCGTTGTTCGTCGGGTGTAACTGAGTGTGGATCTTCGGTGGCTCGGGTGGACTCAAGAATACAAGAGAAGATATGGCGATGTATCCTGGTTTAGACTATCAGAGCCCTACGTCCAGCAGTGGTTGTTCTTTGTACTCGAGAGCACCTAAATCAGAGGGTTACAATGAAAAAGAGAAAGATTTGGCAGGGGATCACCGTGTAACGGTGCCGCTGTGTAAGTGTGGGACAAAGATTCAAGGAGTTTTCTCAATCTACGTGAGAAGGTCGTATGCTATCTTAAGAAGAATACCTGGAGGCTGTCTACGCCCTGCGGATCGAGTGTTTTTCTTATAAGGGCACTCCCAGCTGATGTGGAAGACCATTAAATGAAGAAAGAGAAGGAAACTGTTTCTTAGTTGAAACCACATCTGCACGTGAAACGAGGGGGAAGGAACCAATGATTTTCTGTTGGGAGAGCCCACATCGTTTCCATCTCTCCTCTGTAGGTCCCGTGCACCGTAGACGTGGGAGCTCGTTGGCACAGCTGCCAGCGCGGAGCTGCTCATGCGGCCGCCAGAGCGTAGATCACTGTTGGCGTGGCTGGTGGGAGCTCGCAAGCGTGGCCACCGGTGCTCCACGACGTCCTCAGACCTCATGTGCCACCGGTGCTCAATAATGTCCTTAGTGCTCGCGGTGCCACCATCGGTTGGAGCTTGCTAACGCGGCCGCTCGTTGACTACACGAAGACCTACGCAAAGGATTCAGACGGGAGAGAGAAGCAACCAGAGAATGATTGGCAAGATTTTTAGTTGGGCACATTTTCTGAATGATCAAGGAATTTGGCTCTAGGATCACGAAGGGAAAGCTGGTCTTCTCTTGAATCCCTTTAGGAAACGTATGGGGATCTCTTCCAACCCGGTCATGGTTTTTGATCTGGACTCTTTGATTGAAACCATCACTGGTTTGGATGATTTAGTGTTGCCTTTCCAACGGGAAGAGATCGAATCTATAATTAAGCGGATGCCTCCAGATAAAGCCCCATGCCCAGATGGATTTAATGGCCTATTTACGAAGAGATGTTGGTCAATTGTCAGAAATGGCTTTTATGCTTTATGTGATGAATTTGATAACAGTAGGATTAACCCTATACTCTAAGTGTGAAAGTGAGATAGGTTGGTCCAACCCAAGTGATGGAGCTAGGTGGCACTCATGGATGGAGATGGCCTAAGTGAAGATCAAGTGCTCCAACTTGGAAAAGAAGCATTGTTTGCCTAAACGGCAAAATCCTATGAAGATCAAGGCAAAAGTATAAATAGGGATTTTATTTTGCTGGTCAAGAGACTATAGAGAGTGTGATCGGGTTTAGGATAGATGGTCGTACTATTAAGAGGGGAGCTCTTATTGGACAACTCGGTCATCTAGTGTCTCTAGGTGTTGGACTTCAAGCATTGCATTTAGGCCTAGTGCACAATCGGTAAGAAGTGATTAACCTTTGAAAATGATTGAAAAAATGCTAACACACTTGCACGTGACAGTGTGAAAGGTCCTAAATGGCTAGAGGGGATGAATAGCCTATAAAAATTTTCTACAAACACATTAGAGCAAGAGATTAGTACACTAAATGGTGTAATGCAATTTTGCTCTAGCTCTACAAAGGTTGTATGCCACCTACCCAACAATTCTAGTTACTATAATCACTAGGCACACAACAAGCTATGTCACTACTCACTAAGCTAGTGTGCTCTCAAAGACTAACTAAAGAGCCATACTAACCAAACTAACAAGCTAAAAAAGACTAGCTACACTAAAGAGCTTGGCAACTAGTTTGCAAGAATATAAATGAACGAGTAGGGTGATTATACCGCCATGTCTAGAAATTGAACCAATCACAATGAAGTCAATCCAATCACCGGGAGAAATCCAATCACACAAGAGACACAAGATTTTTCTCCCGAGGTTCAAGTGCTTGCCGGCTTGCTAGTCCTCGTTGTGTTGACCAACACTTGATGGTTCGGCGGCTAAGAGATGTTGCACGAACATCGTCCATACAATTCGACACCGCAAGAACTTATCCACAAGTGAGGTAACTCAATGACATGAGCAATCTACTAGAGTTACCATTCAGCGCTGCATTGGGGAAGGTACAAGACCCCTCACAATCACCGAAGATGGAATGAACAATCACCAACTCATGCCGATGCTCCTCAGCTACTCCAAGCCATCTAGGTGGCGGCAACCACCAAGAGTAACAATAATTTCGCAGCCACAACGATCCCCAAGTGCCACTAGATGCAATCACTTAAGCAAATGCACTAGGAATCACTCCCAATCTCACTATGATGATGAATCAATAATGAAGATGAGTGGGAGATGTTTGCTTAGGCTAACAAGGATGTCAAGTAGGTCAAAGTGTCAAGAGAGATGCCTTGGACCCGGCCAAAAACTATTTATAGACGCCCCCTCAAAATAGAGTCATTGCTCTATCGAGGGCTGACCGGACGCACCCCACCGTCCAGTCGCCTGTGTCCAGTCATGGGATGGCTGCCACATGGCTGAGCTTCAAACCTTGTGTGTTAGATCTCAGCGGTCAAGTCCCTGTGTTTGCGTTGTGAAGTGATGACAGGACGTGACCCTCGAACTACTGGACTCACCTTCACCTGGCATCCGATCGAGTACAGATAGGATCCAGAGACAATTTTCTCTGACCAGACGCGTCTGTTCAATGTCGACCTAATGCTCCTCAGCTTTGGTCCTCATACCGCTCTGCTGCATGCTCCTACGATGCTGACGCCATTGTACGTCAGCACGGACCTGACGCAGGCCCTGCGCATCTGCTCACCTTCACGCTCCTACGTCCGATCACGAGGCCGAGTGATGAAATCCTAACATACAGGTATGTTATGCCTCGGGTGGTTCCCGAATGAAGAAGACCTCCCGACCGACCCTTTTAGGATAGCCCGGGGGCTATGCCTATTGGACACGCTCGTGCACACCCTCTGGCAAAGAGACCCGCCCAAGCCTAACTCGACCAAAGCTTTCGTCTGGGGCTCGGGGGCTTCCCCAAGCCTTGGGCTCTCGATCTACGACATCTCTAGCCTTGGCCCTTGGCTCCTACCCAACTAATGATGCTAGCCAAGGCTCGGGCACAAGAAGACAAACCCTAGGCTACCGATGCCTAGGGGCTCCCTGGTGTTGCTCCCAAGGCATGCCCCTGCCAACTGCTCCTCGGATAGGGTCATGCCCGGGGCATGACATAAGAAGACAAAGCTTCCCTAGGCCTCCGAGGGCTTGGGGGCTTCTAGGCCTGCACGTTAACCCCTAAAGCCAACCTCCTTCACCACCAAGAAGACTCTAGAAGGTCTCACCTAGGGGAGGCTGGTCCAAGCTGACATCGGCTGACATGTAGAGTGTCAGAATAGAGGTGTCGGACAATGCCCATGCTTCTTTGGCTCCAAGACACCCCAACGGTCCATGGCGCACAGCTGCAAGCCCCACCTAGACTCTGGTGCACATAGACCATAGACTAGAATCCTCAAACCACCTTGTACACGACCTATCCTATTATGTAAGGGATAAGGTCGGACCTAGAGGGGGGAGGATGCGAGTTCAATCACCAGACACTCCATTCCATTCCATCTGCCTTCGCTTTACACCTAGAGCAAGGCGAGGCAACCTTAAGATTAGCACCAAGCTAACCCCCTACCAAACTCTTATTCCTTTATACTCTATTATAACCCCCTAGATTTTGGGTGCTCTTGAGTATAAGGATCATCAGCTACTGGACGTAGGGACCGAATTGGCCCGAACTAGGATAAACCATTGCGTCTTCTCTGTGTGATTCTTATGTTCTTGAGTCCACCCGAGCCATCGGAGACCCTGTACTCTGACACCAACTCGAACAACATGCTTGCCACGGTTTTGACCCTGTGATAGCTGGCGTGCTAGGTAGGGGGCAGCGTCAAGTGCGATTCTAGCTCTACGGTGGCCGGAGCCACCCACTTCATCGTCGGAGCGAGCGACACCGCCTAGGACGGCGGTGTCCGCTTTCCAAGCTCATTCTCTGTCGTGGTCGGTGCCTTTGCTCTGGGATAGGACCTCAACCTTAGGAGCCTGGCCTACATCGCTGACTACTACGGCGAGCTTCGACCACTCCACGGGGCTACACCAGTGGGCAATGAGCCCTAGGTGTCATCCCCTCCTCCAGGACTCTTGGGAGCAGATCTAGAGGTTCTGGCTTGTTAGATCCAGTGTGGTCTAGGCCCGAGCCCCACCGTGTCAAACTGCCTCTAGATGTTCCACATGCTGGCCAATGTCCACCACCAGATCGCTACCGGTGAGGTGCTCCCACCGCCTGATCGCTTCTGGTACTACCTCCTAGATCTACCTTTTGGGATACAGAACATGGTGGCATCCTTCTAGCTAGAGCTAGAGCACCTCATCAGTCACAAGGCACCATGGAGCATCATCCACTCCAGCATAGTAGGGACTGACATCACCTCACTCCTTGCTTTCCTTAAGGTCCTCTCGGGAATGGACCAGAGTATGACTCCAACAATGTCGACTACAATGCCTTGTCGTGCATGTGCTACCACATCGACAGCGAGGCTCAGCCTAAGGAAGCACCTAGACTCATGCTGCTGGACCAAAGTCCCTACAGCCACATGGCCTACTTTCAGGAGAAGGTGGACCGCTTGTGCGCTAGGTAGGTGAACTTGGAGGCCGCCGAGGCAGAGCTCGAGCGTCAAAGGTAGGACTTTGCGTGATAGCAAATCATGCACCCTCTTGGTGATGATGATGACACCCACACGAGGGCTCCTAGCGGCTTCTGCTTCCCTTGTGTGGCATACAACATGGAGGCCACCACCTGTCGCCTAGAAGACATGTCCGACACGCCGGACCTAAAGACCAACAAGTGGCTAAATGGGACAAAGCGGCTCCTTCATGTCGCCTTTGAGCAGCAGGCCGAGAGTTCAACCTCCTGGCCCTGTGCCATGCTCTCTCGACCATCCCAGATGACGACCACCACCAATGGGGGGGCGCTTCGATGCTCACACCCCGTAGGCGGTGGGGAGCAGCAGCGACACCCTCGGCAATAGCTTTGATCGGCCATGGACCCAGGGCACCAAGCCTTGACAGGAGCGAAGGCGCCACCTTTCTCCCCGATGACCCCCCACACAGCACCAAATCGGTGATGACCGCAACATCTGCGACACCATTGAGGCCAGGCGCCATGCTCAGGCGTAGTCCCATACCCCTAAGTGATGGGGCAGGGGCCCTGTCCTAGATCACTTTGACCCCTAGCATTTGGGGCAGCGATCTGGGTGGCCCCCCTATCCTAGGCATTTTTGGCCATGGACGTACATCTCCAAGTACGATGGCGACACCAAACCAGACCATTGGCTGGAGGACTACCACCTTACCATGAAGGTCGGGGTTAGGCAATGACTTTGTCATCCAATACCTTTCCTCTGCTTTTGTCAAGCTCAACCAAAGCTTGGCCCAAGCAACTCGAGCCCAGCAGCATTTGCTGCTAGGGCAATCTCCGTGTTGTCTTCATCAGCCACTTCCAGGGCACCTACACCTACCTAGGGAACTCTTGGGATCTCCCCAACTACAAGCAGAGGGCCAATGAGACCCTTCGGGAGTACATTCAGCACTTCTCCAAGAAGCACAATGAGCTCCCAAACATCATCGACACTCACATGATCAATGTCTTCATCTGTGGCATGACTTGCAAGGCGCTCGTCCACGCGCTCGGTCGTGAGACCCCGCGCATGATGCGGGAGCTCCTGGATGTCGCCACCCAGTATGCCACTGGTGAGGAGGCCGTCCAGGCCAATTTCAGCAGGAAAGCCAAGGCCGCTGGCCACCTCAGTTGTGGTGACGACGCTAATGATCCCACCTTGTTCCAGTGACGCCGCAACTGGTGAAACAAGGACTAAAAGCACCATGGGGAGGAGGTGGTCACCACAGCTGACCACATCGCCAAACCTTAGCCCTGTGGGTGCCCTGCATGCCTAGAACACTTCGAGAAGGCACTTGAGTCCCCCTACCCATTCCATGGGGGTAGGCAAAGCATCTTCTCAAGGACTGCACCACCATGAGGGGCTACATCCATAAACCCTCGTCCAATAGGGCAAGGCCCAGAAGCCTACCCTGAAGGTCGGCAACCTGGCAGACAGCGCCTAGGAGGAAGACAATGAGTCCCCCAAGGCCGAGCGCTACCTCATGATCTTTGGGGGCTCCTAGGCACATGAATCCCATAGGTAGCGCCACATCATCGAGCAGGAGGTGAACACTGTTCACACCCTCGCCGCCTCGACATGACTTTGGTGGTCCTAGATGGCCATCACCTTCAACCAAGAGGATCACCCCGATCATGTCCCTCATCTAGGGCACTACCCGCTCATGGTGAGCCCGATTGTGGGCACCACGTGCCTCACCAAGGTGCTGATGGATGGGGGCAGTGGCCTCAACATACTCTATGCTAGCACCCTCGATAAGATGGGCATCCCTCAAAGCAGCCTGCGCCCCAGCAAGGCATTGTTCTACGGGATCATGTGGGGGAAGGAAGTTGTGCCCCTTGGGTGCATCTGGCTCAGCGTCACCTTCGGCAAGCTAGACAACTTCCGTAAGGAGCCGCTCACCTTTGAGGTCATCGACTTCCCTAAAGTCTACCACTCCCTCATCAATTGACCGTACTTCACCAAGTTCATGGTCGTCCCCAACTACACCTACCTTAAGCTTAAGATGCCTGACCCGAAGGGGGTCAACACCGTTGAAGGTAGCTTCGAGCAAGCCTACTACTGCGAGCAAGACTACATTGCCTAAGTAGCCATGCTTGTCACCCCCTATGCTCCCGATAGCCCTGGTTGTAATGCAAGAAGGGCGCTGACAGGGGAAGTAGCCAAGGCAGTGGTGGTGCTCGATCAACTGAGTATCGGCAAGCCAGTCAAGACCCCTAGTGGTAGTGGTGGCTCAGCTAGCCCTCCATCTAGGCGCTCGCCCCCTAGAAGGGACTGACCCAATCAAGGTGAGTTCTGACCTTTCCCCATGAGGCATGGCCACCATCGAGCCATCTGTCCAGAATTGCTGCCTCCTAAGCCAAGGCCCGCCTATCGACCTCCCTCGCTGGCCTACCTCTCCAACAATAAAAACCTAGATAAGTCTTGTTCTCCCAACCCTCTTACTTTGCTTACCTCTATTTGCTCTATTTGCTATCTTCCTTGACCCAAGCCATCCCTACGATGGCTCGGCCGCACCAGAAGACCAACCGAGCTAACCACCTGCTAACCTTTTCTGAAGGGGGACCGCTGTAGAAGGCTCCTGAGCAAGGTAAGGATGGGATGGAGGGAGCAAGAGGAGTAGGTGAAAGATCAACAAGGCGCTAACGAAGTGGCCCTGACTATCGTGTTACCAGTTATGTCCTCTTCCCCTCTCTTGTGTCCATTCTATTTTCCTTTGTAGTTATATGCCTATCTCTCGATCCTTCATCAGATCGTTCCACCCCACCGCATGCCAGTCTGGGGGCCACCTAGAAGGGGCATTTGCTGAGGGTTTAAGGCTAGCCCACTAGGCTTCAAGGTTGCCTGAAGCAACTAAAAGTGTGAGGGACACTTGGGAGATGAGCCCACACGGCTGTAGCTAGGACGCTCAGAAGCATCCCGACCGTCGGATGAGTGATTTCAGAGTATCATCCTCGAGCCACTCGTGGTGACCCAATGAGAGAGGCAGCGAGTCCTCGAGCACCGATAGATGGGCTTGAGAACTACATGAGTGGCTCCATCGAGAAGCCGAGGATCTCCCCCTTGGGGGACATGACCGGGGCACGGAACGACTATAAACCCAGGGTTCTCACAGACTTACCCACTAGCAGCATAGGCATGGCGATCTTAGCCAATGAGGCCATCATCGTATCAGCCCAGCCCATTGAGGGATCAAGTCTCTGAGCATGACTCAAGAGCAAAATGGATTACACACGAAGGTAATTTCATATCATTGGTCGGGAACGACCCGATGACAATATATGGCGGCAGAAACCACTGCCTTACGCTCGCCTATGCCACCATCCTGACCCCGACCAAACCTCAGTCAGGATCGTGTAGTTTGGTGACAAGCGTAGGAGGCCTAGGCACTGCCTCCCTGACCCAGAAGTCAGGGACACCTCTTTAGTAGCAACGACGATGAAGAGGCAGGACGAGGGAGGGGGGAGGGAGAAGCTAGGGGCTGGCCATGCCCTCTCACCTACCTTGGCTCTAGTTCTCCATCAGCCAAGGACCCTCACAGTAGACAAAGTGCTCTTTCGCTAATAAAAGAGGGGAGCCCCAGTGATCCACATCGCTAGGGTTCTTCGACCCTCCAGAAGAAGACGGCAGGGAAGAGGCATGGCAACATGCGCGGATAGGGAAGTGCCGAGGGTGGCAGCGCATGAGTAAAGGACAACATTCCTCAGTGCTGACCCTCAGCCCCCTCCATGCCATCATCATCGAAGAAGATGGATCTAAAGAAGAGAGGGGGCCGGAGGAAGGGATTGAAGACACTGCATCCCCTAGGGGCCTCCCTTTATAGCCAAATACGATGTGTTATGAATGGCTTTGAGCCCTCTGATCAGCCATCAGTGGCTACAAAGGACCCTAGGGAACTAGCTAGGCATCCCTTCAATCCCTGTAGCATGCCTTTAGGTGGTTGCGTGATGATGGCCGCACAGTAAAGGTGGAGTCAGGGTACTGCTAGCAATGAGTCAAGTCCTCGCTCCACTTTCTATCACGTGCGATGCCCCCTCTGTGCATGCCTCCTCATGGGACTTGGGGTGTGGGGGGTATGATCCTGGATACCCATGGCGAACCACATGGGCTGCGCCCCCAGGGGCGGCCTAGCCCACAAGACAAAGCCTTGCGGGGCATGACTCTGCTCGGCGCCTCTCGCAAGACATAGGGAAGATATCCTAAGGATACTACGAGATCTATTAGGATACGTATGATCCCATGATTTTTGTAATCTGTTATTACTTTTTGGTTACCTCTCAGATCTAACCAACTTGTAACCCTACCCCCTGAACTATATAAGGCGGGCAGGGAGCCCCTCCAAAATCATGGCATGTCATACGATAGCTAATATAAACCAATAGACCACAGGAGTAGGGTATTATGTCATACTGATGGCTTGAACCTATATAACTCATGTGTCTCTGTTGCCTTCTTATTCTTGATCACACGCCCCTCTGCCGATCAATCTATCTTCGTGGGATACCCCTCGGAGGACTGTCGATGATATTTTGTCGATAGTTGGCGCACCAGGTAGGGGGATGCGTGTTGTTTTCTTGTCGAACAAGATGACTTTTTCTATAGGCTCTTCATCCCTCCTGCATCCCGGCTAGATCTTCACGGTCGGATTCATCTCGTGGGTCATCAACACTGATGGAGTCAGGAGCTGGTGCAGATCCATTCTGCGTCGACCACTCCCACACCTGCAACTGTAGATCTAATCTTGGAACCACTTCTAAGGTCACCTTCATCAATGACTCATCGCCCGCTTCCTCGCTACCAGAGGAGGCACATCAAGAATGATGATCTAATCGAATCCATCGATCCGGTCGGTCTGAAGCTCGTCGATTGCCTCTCCATCGTCGAGTCGGCTCTGGACACTTTTGTTCAGCGCTGACCACCCTCCGATCTGGGTCTATCAGAAGTTGCTTGACAAACTCCGAGGGTTACGACCCTACCCTTTGGCCTCGCCAGCACTGCCGCTACACACCAAGATGCCCTAAGGGGCAAATTCACCGACCTGGTGGGGAATATCCATCCTCTCGCCGACCAGGTCACTGACCAGCCCCCACCGATGGTCAACATGCTGCACGCCAGTCGATGCCCCAGAGCATCCCTCTAGACCATCCTAGAGGAAAATCAGGACTCCGAATCTCAGGGCTCTACGGAGACCCTCACTGAAACCTTCATCGAGCAACCCTCTCTCCTGCCTTTTTGGGGTGGCGCGATCTTCAACGTCAGCATCGACAGCCCCCTCGAAATGGCAAAACTGATGAGGAATGCACCGCTCATGAAAACCGAAACATCAACTACGTGCAGCACCATGAAAATGAGCACGCCCTTATGATGGTCGAGGCCGCTCGCAACAACCAATTCGACTCACAAGGAGGGCTACTCCATCGCAACCTTGATGAAGAGTTTCTCCATGTTGACAGCCATGACATCTTCAAGACTCCAAGTGCCAATCTAGTGGTGGTCGCCAATGAGCTCGCTCGCCTCCCGTAGACACCCGAGCCTACCAAGGTCGCCGCTATGCTTAAAGTGGCACACTATGAAGTCAATGAGATCCAAGAGGATTAGAGACCTTCGTGCTCCACGAGCACGATTCACCGATCAGCTGTGCCTAGATCCAATCGCTGCCCTAGTCAAAGCTGTTTCGCCTACCAGTCACTACCTCTCCAGGGGGAGCTAGGGCCATCGCGCTGAACACCATCGCCAGCATGACCAGGAGGTCAAACAGGATGCTCGAGTGTAGCTTAGCAACCTAAGGGATGCACGATGGCGTATCGAGCAACGTCGCTTTGGTCACCATGAAGAAGAGGTACACCATCGCCAGGAGTATGAGCAAGAGTACGGTAACCCAGATTCAACTCTAGAGCCGGTCACCACCAGCAACACTATAGACAATGGCGCCGACAATCTGGAAGGTCCTCCGGCATTCACTAGGGCACTTCGAACACTCTAGTGGCCCTGTGGTTTTAAAATCACTGGGGTCGAGCCCTATGAAGGAAGGATGAACACAACTCAGTGGTTGTAGGCTTATGCCACTACTATCCGTGCTGCCGGAGGCGACACCAACGTCATGGTGAATTATCTCTCCATCATGCTCACGCCAGCCACCATGAGCTAGTTCACAAGCCTTGCCCCAAACTCTATCGGATCTTGGGAAGAGCTAAAGAAAGTCTTCACTGACAACTACATGGCTACGTGTACGTGGCCAGGCACCAAGCATGACCTCAACCGCATCACCCAAAAGTCGTCTGAGCTCCTCCATAGCTACATTAGATCTTTTCCAAGATGAGGAATTCTATTCCCAACATCACGGAAGCTGAGATCATCACTGCCTTCGTCCGAGGACTTCATCACCATGAGCTCCATTCCAAGTTCAACCGCAAGCTGCCTATAGGCATCGGCGAGATGATCATGACCGCCAACCAGTACGCCGACGTCGAGGAAGCTGAGGTGTGTTTCAATGAAGATACGGGCACAAATTGCCCACCTCACCGCTATGACGACCGACACCACAATGACTGCTGCTATGATGACTGTAGTTTCCACTGAGACAGCGGCCGTGATCGGCCAGAAGGATCCAAGCCTAGTCAGAATCGCCGCCGCTGGCCAGACCACTTCGTCGCTGCCATCAATGAGCCTCGCACCAAGTGCAACTACGACGAGTAGTACAAGAAGATCCTCGATGGCCCGTGCCCCCTCCACAAAAATGCCAAACATAAGATGAAAGACTTTCTCGGCTTGGCCAAGGAGTTCTAGGACAAAAAGCTAGACGATGACACCAACAGCAGGAACAGAGGCCGTTGACCACCTAGGGGCAATAACAATGCCTTCCAGGACCATGACAAGGTGGTTGCCACCATCTTTGGGGGCCTCGCCTCCACCGAGAGCAGAAGAGAATGGAAGCTCACCGCCCAATGAGTGCTCACCATCACTTCAGAAGAAACCATCACCAACCCCAGCTATCGCCCATGGTCCAAGGTCCCCATCACCTTCAGCAGGGCCGACCAGTGGGCGGACATACCCTACATAGGGCATTTCCCCCTCGTCCTCGATGCAACCATCTAGAAGGTGCTCTTCAGAAAAGTCCTTGTTGATGGTGGGAGCGCTTTGAATCTACTCTTCGCCAGGGACCTAAAGGAGTTGGGCCTCGGGATAATAGATCTCACACCCTCGGATTCCTCCTTCTAGGGTGTGGTACCTAGCAAGGCATCTAGACCACTTGGAGAGATCACCCTACCAGTTCAGTTTGGCATGGCAAGCAACTACCGTGTCGAGCATATCAACTTCTACGTCGCCGACTTTGACACCGCCTACCATACCATACTTGGTCGCCTAGCTCTAGCCAAGTTCATGGCCATACCACACTATGCCTACCTGGTGATGAAGATGCCTTCACCTGTAGGAGTCCTGGCTCTGTGGGCCAACCTCTCCATTGCCTACGCTTGCGATATAGAGAGTCTCGCTCTCGTTGAAGCCACCGACCTTTCCATCTAGATGGCTAGCATGGTCGTCGAATCCAAGACAGCGCCCACCGATGACTTGGAGATCCTAGAGCTAGAGCTTCTCGCACCTCCGCCAAGTCCAAGGAAGTCAAGGAGGTCGGCCTTGGCCTCGACGACCCCTCTAAGACCATGAAGATTGGGGCTCACCTTGACCCCAAATAGGAAAGCACGCTCGTCTCCTTCCTATGTGCCAACGCCGACATGTTTGCTTGGAAACCTGCAGACATGCTGGGGATACCATGGGGGAAGATCAAGCACTCCTTGAATGTCTCGCCGACCGCCAAACCGATCAAGTAGAAACTCCACCGATTTGCGCCAGACAAGAAGGAGGCCATTAGGGTAGAAATAAAATGGCTCTTAGCTACCAGATTCATAAAAAAGTGTATCATCCAGATTGGTTAGCAAACCCTATTCTCGTTTGAGAAAAGAATAAAGAATGGAGAATGTGTGTTGATTATACTGATCTTAATAAACACTGCCCTAAAGACCCCTTTGGCCTGCCTTGGATAGATGAGGTTGTAGACTCCACCGCCAGCTACGAACTGCTCTCCTTCCTTGACTGTTACTCTAGCTATCATCAGATCTCCCTCAAGGAAGAAGACCAGATCAAGACATTGTTCGTCATGCCATTCGGTGCATACTGCTACACAACTATGTCCTTTGGACTCAAGAACGTTGGGGCGACCTATCAAAGGGCAATCCAGATGTGCCTCGACCAACAGATCAGCTGCAACATCAAAGCCTACATTGATGATGTGGTCGTCAAGACCAAGACCACCGACAACCTTATCGTCGACCTTGAAGAAACTTTCTCCAACCTGAACAAGTACCGATGGAAGCTGAACCCTTCCAAGTGCATCATTGGAGTTCCATCTGGTATACTGCTGGGCTACATCATTAGCGCTCGAGGCATCGAACCTAACCCTAACAAGGTCTCCGCCATCACCAACATGAAATGGCCGGCTTGCGTCAAGGATATATAGAAGCTTACAGGCTGCATGGCTGCTTTAAGCCGCTTTATATCATGCCTCGGCGAAAAAGGGTTACCTTTCTTCAAGCTCCTCATGGCCTCCGAGCATTTTTCCTGGTCAAAAGAGGTAGACACAGCTTTCGAGCAGCTTAAATTGTTCCTAACAAAGCCTCCGATCATGACGGTGCCACGACCAGATGGAACTCTTCTGATCTACATCGCCGCTACTTCTCATGTCGTCAGCACTACTATCGTCGTCGAACGCGAGGAAGCTAGGCACACCAACAAGGTGCAATGTCCAGTCTACTTTATCAGCAAGGTACTTAATGAGCCCAAAACTCGTTATCCTCAGGTACAAAAGCTGTTATAGGTAATTCTGATTACATCGCGCAAGCTTCGACACTACTTTGAGTACTACAGGATCGCTGTGGTCACTGAGTTCTCTCTAGGGGACATTCTCCACAACAAAGAGGCCAATGGCCGCATCATTAAGTGGGCTATTGAGCTTGGCACTTACTCCATCGAATTTAGAAGCAGACCTACCATTAAGTCACAGGCACTTGCTAATTTTGTCGCTGAATGGACCGAGATCCAAGAACCCATTGTCGCCACTTGCCTCGAGCACTAGGTGATGTACTTCGATGGTGCCCTTAACATCAACGGTGCTGGTGTGGGCATTCTGTTCATTACACCGATCAAGGATAAGCTCCGTTATGTTCTCTAGATACACTTTCCGGCCTCCAACAACACCGTGGAATACAAAGTATGTCTCCATGGTCTCCGTATAGCTATCAAGCTCGACATCAAATGCCTCATGGTGTATGAGGACTCTATGCTAGTCATCAACTAGCTCAACAAAGACTGGTCCTATTCTAGTGGGAAGATGGACGCATACTGCACCAAAATCAGGAAGCTTAAAGGAAAGTTCTACGGTATCGAGTACCACCATGTGGTGCGAGATCAAAATCAACCAGCCGACTAGCTCTCAAAGATAGGTTCTTCTCGCACTGCGGTTCCACCAGGGGTCTTCGTTCAAGATCTCTTGGCCCCATCCATTAAAGAAGAGAAGGAAGTTGAAGAGATTCCCCCTGCCGAGCAGTTGGTACTTGCGGTACCTTCGCCAATCGCTGATTGGAGGGAGCAGTTCATCAAGTACCTCACCAGCGCCGAAGTACCCATCGACAAGACTAACACCAAATGCCTAATCCGTCGAAGCAAGCATTACATGCTGGTAGATGGTAACCTGATGAGAAAGAGTGCCAAGGAAGGGATACTGTAGAAATGCATCAAACAAGATGAAGGAGTGAAGCTACTTCACAAAATTCACTCTGGTTCCTGTGGCAATCACGCGGCCTCGAGAAACCTGGTCGACAAAGCTTTTTGAGCTAGTTTTTATTGGCCCACGACCATTTCTGATGCAGAAGACCTCGTCCGACGCTATGAAGGATGCCAGTTTTTTGCCAAGCAAATACATGTATCGGCACAAGAATTACAGACCATCCTAGCTTCTTAGCCTTTCGCTTGCTGGGGACTGGACATGATCGGGCCTTTCAAGCCAGCGCTAGGAGGTTTCTAGTACATATACATCGCCATCGACAAGTTCTCCAAGTGGATCAAGTACAAACCGCTCGTCTCGGCTACCACAAAGAAAGCAGTCGAACTCTTCGAAGATATCATCCATAGATTCGGTCTCCCAAACAGCATTATCACCGACCTTGGAACTATGTTTAGTGGCCATCACTTTTGGGATTTCTACAAAGACTGGTGAATCTCCATCAAATATGTCTCTGTTGCCCATCCTAGAGCCATTGGCCAGGTCGAACGGGCGAACGGCATGATCCTTGACGCCCTCAAAAAGAGGCTATATCAGAAAGAAGAAAAGCATCCGGGCAGGTGGCTCAAGGAACTACCAGCTGTGGTCTGGGGACTGCGCACTCAAGCTAGTCGCAGCACCGGTGTTTCTCCATATTTTTTGGTTTATGGCTCGGAGGCCGTACTACCAGTGGATGTTGCCGCAGCTGTTCGGACAGAGGATGTCGATAGGGCCGAGGAGGAACGCTTGATCTCCTACGTCCGCTCAGCCAAATACCTAGAAGGCTTGCGGAGATACTACAACCACAACGTAAAAGGTCATTCATTCACCATCAGCGACCTCATTCTCCGTAGAAAACAAAAATCCAAAGGGTTGCATAAGCTCTCCTCCCCTTGGGAAGGGCCTTACGTCGTCAAAGAGGTCACCCGACTAGGGTCTTATTGCCTATGTGACTTAGACGGAATCGATGTTCCCAACTCATGGCACATTGAGCACCTTATATGTTTCTATCCTTAAAACGCTCCAGATATGTACTCTCCACTTTATGGTAAATAAAGTTTTGGTCTCCATAACTTGTCTCTAGTTTTTCTCCATTATGTTTTAATCGCCACATACGGTTGCCGAGCACTACGATGCTCCATAACAGGCTCCAATACAAAATTGCCGACCATGGTTTAACCGAATAAGTTCCTCCAAATCTCCAAAGTTATCGCCAAATGATTTCTCCGAAATTGCCGAATGATCTTCTCCAAAATCACCACACGTTTTCTCTGAATCGCCGACACATTTTCGCCAACGTATTACGCCACACCGTTTCTCCGAACCGCCGAACATTCTCCTCCAAATCTCCAAAGATTTTTGCCAAACAAGTTTCTCCAAATCGCCGAACACATTTCCCTAATCACCCAAGTTATTTTCGCCAATAGCTGAGCAGCTTACGTCTTGGTTCGTGCCTTGTGGAGAAGACATAGTCTCCGATCTCTCCCTTCATGTGCCATGGGCTCCATGCTCTACGTTATGGGTGGTCGGCTGTGGTTCCTCGGTAATGCCTGTTCCTCCTACACGTGCACGGGCTCCACGCTCGGCATTATGGACTATGGGCTAGCCAAGGCCACGGGCATGGTAGAGAACTAACTGCTCGGGCGCAACTAATACTTTGCATATCTCCAAGTTATTTCAACAACCGCCGAGCAGCACACGTTCCATTCTTTTCTCTCTAGAGAAGACCAGTCTCCAATCCCTCCCTATACATGCCACGGGCTCCGCGCTCTATGTTATGGGTAGACTGCGGTTCCTTGCTGACGCCTGTTCCTCCTACACGTGCACGGGCTCCGCGCTTAGCGTTATGGACTACGGGCTAGCTAAGGCCATAAGAGTTCAATAGCGAACTAACTGCTCGGACGTTATGGTTAAGACTATGAAGGTTTTCTGCCAAAATATAAGCAAACTACATATACATGCACCTTGTAACATTTATTAGATACGTAATTGTTTTGTGCCTTCGCGCGCTCTAACTACACTATCAGATATTACAGATGATAATCTCTGAGCAGATTACTGAGCTCCGCCATCACCGTCCGTCTCACCGAACAGATCTATATCACTGGCCAGATTCTTTGCTATGTCCTCCACCTCATCCTCTAGCTTCTGGGTCTCCACATCACTTAGTCCTTCAATGAACCCACCCCCTATCGACTGATGGTCGATGGTTGGGTAATGGGACCGAACCACCACAAGAACATGAGTAGCGATGGACACAATGGTGTCATGGTTGAAACTCTTGAAGTTCTCCCATGCTACCTTGCACCTTTGGATAATGGTGTCCGAACGTTGCTGCCTGCCATCGAGCTGAGTAGATGGTTCCAAGTCGACGTAGTCAAGAACTGGCTTAATTGCGGCAACTACAGCATCGAAGTTCTCCCTTTGGGTCTTGGCCTCCTGCACCAGCACGTCAAAATGTGCCTTGGCTTTATGATGATAGCCTGCAAGCATTACAATGTTCCATCATATAGGAAAGCTACTTCAATAGTAATTCTGATTAGGAGGAATTCACCTTTCAGCTCCTCGGCTAGTTTGTCTGCCTGTTCTGTTTCCTTCGTCTTCTCCTGGTGAAGTTGTTCGATGGCCTAGCACAGTTGGCTGAGCTTAGCATCTTGCTCTACAAGCGCAACAGTTATCACTAAAAATGTGGCTATTCAGCATAACAAAAGTACATTCGCTGATGTATCATACCTGTTTTATGCTCAGATACAATTTTGAGCTGCTTGGATTTTTGTTCCAACTTCTCTGAAGCACTTTTTAGTTGTCCGGAGACAACAGCTAGCTGCTCGGACTGGTTCTGTAGCTCCTTGGATGCATCTGCTAGCTTTTTGGACAAGTCCCCCTTCTGGTGTTCTAGGTCCCACGTGTTGGACTCTGCAAGGTCTCATTCGCGTCGGGCTCTCTGGATGTTTCTCTCTGAGAGGTTCATCGCCTCTTTGAGTTTTTCATTCTGCTCGGTGAGGGGCTCCATCCTCTTTATCAGCTAGCAGTGCTGCTCAGTAATCCAAGTTATCTCCTACAAATGCACAATGACAGTGTCGATATCCAATTCCAAACGTCGACCAGGACCCTTCAAGGCATAGTACTTACCTTGATCTACTTCATCACCCTGGTAAGGGAGGTCTCCAGTCTCCTGAATTTCTTGGTAGTGTCCTCCTCTTTGACAATTACTATATCATCGCTACACTTTCGGAGGATCTGGACTGATTGGGGTGAGGTTCATTATGCTCAATCTCCTCCACCTCGTCCTCCTCTATTGCAACCGAAGGCACCACCTGGGGGCTCGGTGGCCTGATAGCGGGTCCGACCATGCCCTCCAAAGCATCGAGGAGTGCCGTCGACTCCCTCGGCACCGCAAGATTTTCCGCTCCAAATTCCACCGTTGTCGAGGGTGCCGCCGCCGACTCGTTCGTCATCGTCGACAACCGTTCTCTACCGCTAAGTCCACCAGGGGCAACAATTGGCTCTCCCGCGTGCTGCCGAGCACTCAGGGACTCTAGGATGGGGTCCACTGGCATCACCCCTGCTCTGGGGCCAGCTTCCAGCTGCTGCTCAGTCTGAACGAGTGGGGCTGGATCCATCGTTTGCCTTGCACTGCATCGAATCAGTTTGTCAGTCACCACATAAATTAAGAAACTACAGTAAAGTAAGTCCAACACAAGGACACTTACGGTTTGGTCTGACGGTTCAATTTCTTGAACTGGCAATACCTGCCCAAGCCTCCAGGCGTAGCCACGGGGTTGACCCTCATGCTCTACGGGGGACCTCTTGGCTCCTTCTCAGTCGGCCTCTGTTCTGCCTGCCGCTCTGGAGTCCTCTCCGCCTGCTGCTCCGGGTTCACCTTTGCTTGTTGCTCGAGGACTTCCATAGCGTGCCTCGTGGGGACTCCCGTTGTCTATGGTGTGGGAACCTTTCCTGCCTGCTGCTCGGGGACTTCCCTTGTCTGGGGTTTAGGGACTTCTTCGCCTCCCCCAGATTGATCCCGCGCACACGTGCCACGTGGTGGCTCCTTCATGCTCAGTGGAGGAGCCTCCAGAACTTTATCATCATCAGACCAATCGAATACCATGGTCCTTCACGTTTGAGTGGTCTGATCATCGCCAAGCGAGATGCCGCCTGGTTTGTGGGGAGCAGTAGCCCCCATCTTCCTCTTTTTCTAGGCCAACTCGTCTTCTGCTGGCCTCTTCCCCCGGGTTTCCTCCGATACCGGTGGAGGACTCTCCATCCGACCAACATCCATACCTCTAGATTTTGAAGAGACGCAAACAGAGCTTTCTTCAGGTTGAGCCGGTGGGCATGCATCTACTGCTGGCGACCAATTGCTTCTCGGCACGCCAGAGAAATATATTGCCCTATCCTGTGAATGGATCTTCACATGAGTGGATCAGTCTACTGCTCAGCAATGACAAAAGAAAAAGCTTCTTGGAAACACACAATTGGGATATTCATCTAAGGAGGCAGATTTTTGTAGTTAAAGGGCTTTGTGGGGCGAACAGCTCTGCAGTCCGCTCTTCAACAACATTCCTCAATAGTATCTTTGGCCTCTTCCCGGTACCATTGGTCTCCCCTTTGATCTCAAAGCCTGGGTGCGCCCTCTCCTTATAGGGTTGAACGCGGCGCACTATGAAACTCGCCGCTACCAATCCACCATTGGTCCTCACACCCTTTATCAAGTCAAGGAGTTCCCTCACTTGCTCCATATCATCGCTGCTTGGCGTCTTCGACCAACTCCTCTGGCTTTCTAGGATGTGGTCGGCGTCACAATGGACTGCTAGGTGACTTTGTCTCATATAGAACCACCTGACATTCCACCCTTTCAGCGACATGTTCAGCGGCACAGTAAGGTACTCGCTCGCCATACCATCGAGCAGTTGAAGGTACACCCCACCGACCACCTTTGAACCAGCGCCGCGTCTCTTCTTCAGCCAGAATAGGTGATGGAAGAGATTGAAGTGAGGTAGGATTCTAAGGTTGCATAGGCTAACCACTCAGAGCTCCAATAGATCCCTCAGGAATGGATGAATAGGAAATCCCAACCTACGCCAAAAATAATCCTCGAATACCACTGCTTTGTCAGTATGGGGTGTTGGGAATGACTCACCAAGGGCCAGCCACCATCCGACGGTGACACGGTCAGGGAGAACGCCAGCTTCCACCAATCTGTTCAGCTTTGCTTCTCCCTTTCATGATGGCACCCACTCCTCGTCATGTTGGGTCCTGGCGCTCACCTTCTTGGGGCTAGTCTTCTTCGATTTTGTTGCTCCCTTCTTCGCCGCCATCTCCCAAATCTAATTAGGGTTTGGCGACAGAGGCAAATGTGGTGGCGAATTCAGGGATGCGAGAGATGAGGAGGAAGATGAAGTGGAAAAGGTGGGAACGAGGTGTGCGGCGGCATAGTTATAAAGCACTTTCCCCACCTTTCCGTGTTCAAGGGTTTTTGGGAAACCGTTCCCATGTTCTGCGCTGCTCCGAATTCTCCAACATGGCATATGGGCCATTACCTGGCTTCCACGCAATCCAAGCCCATGTCGCTCATTTATCGCCATCGCCAATTTTTATCCACCGAATGATCACCGGCTTCTCCGCCATTCGTTGCAGTTCAATGGCAGTTACTGTACAGCCATTACTCTGATTTTTTCTCCATGGTTTGATTACTCTGATATCTCCGCTTGCAACTAGGGACTGGCAGGGACTGGCTACCTGCTTGGCTGGTCTTTCATTATTACTCTATTTCTAACCCTGGCACCACATGACTACGTCATCTACTGTTAGGCTCGAGGACTAAGTGGGCATACTTCACCTTGTGGTGAACGTGCTTTATCTTGTTTTTGGGGCTATGCCTAGGGACTAGCCGTCTGCTTGGCTGGTTTTCTATTATTTTTCAACTTTAGACCCTGGCACCACATGACTATATCATCTACTGTTAGGCTCAGGGACTAAGTGGGCACACTTCACCTCACGATGAATGTGCTTGCTTTTTTCTGGAAGACTCCATGCCTCTTGAAGCTAAAGAAGATTATCTCCTTTTCTCGTGGTCGGACTCTAAGTGGGCACACTTGGTCCACTACGAAGAAATTTTTGATTCTGGACTTGAGCTCCTTACACCCTTATGGCAAGCCAAACTTGGAAAATGCTGCTTGGCTATGGTTCACGCCACTCGGCGATAGAACACGCTGCTCGGCAATTGCTCACAACTGCTCAGTGACTCATCACGGTGATCGGACCATGAGTTTGACTACTCGGCTTTGATTCGTACTTGCTCGGATAAGCTCAAGATGGCGTTGCACAACGGGTATAAGGTGCTCGGGGACTAGCTATGGGGGGTATGACCCTGGATACCCATGGCAGACCACATGGGCTACACCCCTAGGGGCGGCCCAGCCCACAAGACGAAGCCTTGCGGGGCATGACTCTGCTCAGCACCTCTCGCAAGACATGGGGAAGATATCCTAAGGATACTACGAGATCTGTTAGTATACGTATGATCCCATGATTTTTGTAATCTGTTATTACTTTCTGGTTACCTATCAGATCTAACCAACTTGTAACCCTACCCCCCGGACTATATAAGGTGGGCAGGGACCCCTCCAAAATCATGGCATATCATATGATAGCTAATACAAAACAACAGACCACATGAGTAGGGTATTATGTCATACTGATGGCCTGAACTTGTATAACTCGTGTGTCTCTGTTGCCTTCTTGTTCTTAATCACACACTCCTCTGCTAATCAATCTACCTTCATGGGATACCCCTTGAAGGACTGCCGATGATATTCTATCGACAAGGGGGGATCTACCTCCCCCTAGGCCCACTAGCTATCCTCGATGGTTTGGATCCATGCGCACCAAGTGCCATGGCTCCTCTACTAGATCTGCTCCACGTGGCCCATATGTCCCATCTCCTAGATGAGATAGGACGATGCGGGGGCACGCACGTCATAACTCCTCCACTAGGCACGACACCCCAGATGCCATCAACCACCTGCGCAAGGCATCAGCGGAAGGGATGCCCCTAGAAGCCACCCCCTTTGCTAGCAAGGAGGCCCCATAATGGCCTTGGGGGCTATGTTGGCTCCCCAGATGGAGCAGCCTGACCTCCCAATCAATGGGCACTTGGGTGGCGCATCTCCCAAAAACCAACCAACTCCCTAGAGTTGGGTCGGGAGCCGTTGAGTAGTGGGCCCAACAAGGGCTTCCGTACGAGCCTCAGCGTGCTCCCACTTCCCCGATCTATGGCTATAAAGGGTTAGCCCTAGAAGGCTAGCTCAAGAGGATCAGGACCTGTTATCGTAGCTCATAGAAGGGCATGGAGCTTTGGATGATCATGTGGCCCTAAGCCAGAACCCGATGCTCTTATTCACCCGGCCCACGGTAGGCTCCTATCAGAAAGGAGGGCACCCCTGGGCCTATGATCGATGACTCCCAAATGAGCTCACCAAGCCCTCGCTCGAGTCGAAGACCCATGCGACATAGACTCACGAAGGGATCAGCACCATCTCTGCTCGACCTTGATAGATGAGCACCATCCATCACACTAGAGAAGGAGGCCCAAAGCAAGGCATAACACTCTCAATAGTAGAAGTCATCCCTGCCAAGGAGGGTTCGATGACCAGAAGATCGAATTCAGCCCTTCGTCACCATAACGCTAGGTGAGGCCACAAAGGGCTTGAGGGCTCCTGACGAGATCCTAACATACATGTATGTTATGTTGTGGGTCCAATGGTTCTTGAATGAAGAAGACCCCTAACCAACCCTTTCAGGATCGCCTAGGGGCTCCGGGCTATGCCCATCGGGCATGCTTGCATCCACCCTCTGGCAAAGAGACCTAGCTGAGCCTGACTCAATTGTAGCTTCTGCCTAGGGCTCAAGGGCTTTCCCAAGCCTTGGGCTCCCAATTGATGGCATCTCCAACCCCAACCCTTGGCTCCTGCCCAGCTAACGGTGCTAGCCAAGGCATGGGCACAAGAAGACAAGCCCTAGGCTACCGATGCTCGGGGGCTCCCTGGTGTCGCTCCCAAGGCGTGCCCCTACCAACTGCTCCTCCAACAAGGTCATGTTCGAGGCATGACATAAGAAGACAAAGCTTCCCTCGGCCTCTGGAGCCAACCTCCTTCGCTACCAAGAAGACTCCAGAAGGTCTCACCTAGGGGAGGCTGGTCCAAGCTGACACCGGCTAACATGTAGAGTGTTAGAACAAAGCAGTCGAACAATGCCTAGGCTTCTTCGGCTCTAAGACACCTTGACGGTCCATGGTGCACCACTACAAGCCCCTCCTAGACTCTAGCGCACGTGGACCATAGACTAGAAACCTCAAACCACCTTGTACCCAGCCTATCTTATTATATAAGGGATAAGGTCGGACCTAGAGGGGGGAGGATGTGAGTTCGATCACCAGACACTCCATTCTATTCCATCTGCCTCCGCTTTGCACTAAGAGCAAGGCAACCCGGAGAGGGGCACCGAGAGCCTCTCCTCCACCGCATCCCACCATCTCCTTCCTCTCTGATGGGGGGTTAGACTCCACTGGTGGCAAGGCAACCTTAGGATCAGCACCAAGCTAACCCCCTACCAAACTCTTCTTCCTTTACACTCTGTTGTAACACCCTAGATTTTGGGTGCTCTTGAGTACAAGGATAAATCATTATGTCTTCTCTGCGTGATTCTTGTGTTCTTGAGTAAACTTGAGCCACCAGAGACCTCGTACTCTGACATCAACTCGAACAACATGCTTGCTGTGGTTTTGACCTCGCGACACCAAGCCTGGCCCTTACTGCCACAACTAACTATACTTGGCGTCCAAGTCCGGTCCTAGCGTCCGGTTAGTGCAGCGCCACTAACCAAGACCTAGGGTTAGGTACCAGACGCGCAGGTCCACCCTGATAGCAGCGTCCGGTCCTTCACCAATGCCTCCTTTTCTTTTTCTATGTCCACGACCACTTCACCCTTGCTTCTATATTGCTAACCACAAAGTGTAGAACTTGTGTGCACGTGTGTTAGCATTTTTCAAAGCATTTTTTAGGGTTAAAAGTTAGCACACTAGGTCCCTAATGCATATGCAAGAATTTTGTCACCTAGGGGCACTCGATAAACCGCTTAGCCAAAGAATTCCTTTCTTCATAGTATAGCTATCGTCCTAAGTGTAATCACACTCTCTATAGTATCTTGATCACCAAAACCAAAACCCTAAGCAATACCTTTGTCTTGATCTCCATAGGTTTTTTATTTTTCTTTTTCTTCTTTTCCAAGTTGAGCAGTTGATCATCTTTTGGTCATCAACGCCCACCATGATCATCCTCTAGTTCCACACTTGGCACGGGACCATCCTTACTTGTCTACACACTTAGCACAAGGATTAGTCCCTAGGTTTTATTAATTATCCAAAACCAAACTAGGGCTTTCAATCTCCCCTTTTTGGTAATTGATGACAACCTTTTCACAAAGATATTCAATAAAGTCTTTTGGATTCATGTTGTTGCTTGCCCAAGCATTTTACCATGTGTAAAAGGATATGGACAAGTTTCATAAACCCAAGTTGGTAGCATTAGCTCCACCTACATATGTGCTAAGTGTTTGGATTTGAAAGCTTGCACATATGCATAGATTGGTAGTGTGGGGAAGTAATGTCTACGAAATGATGCAAAGGTGTAAAGAATGGACCCTTGAAGTGTTATACCAATCGGAGTTGCCATTTGAACACCATCCTTAGCACCATGGTTTGCTAGATACCACTTGAAAATCACAAAGGCAAACTAGATAGAGATCAACATTATAAGCAAGGCTCTAGTACCACTTGTGAAACAAGCAATTCAAGTGTCTACCTACCCTATGCATGCTAGTTCTTCATTTCATCATTCAAACTTACAACTAGCATACACCACACAAGCATGGATATGGAATTTAAAAACTTGTGCCATGCAAGCAAACATATGTAATGCACATACAAGTGCAACATACAAGTTTATGAGCTTGCTCCCCCTACTTGTGTGCTTCAAATTTTAATTGATCCCCTTTCTTTTTCCTATCTTACTATCTTTGGTTTCTCTTCCCCCTTTTCTTATCTTTGGGAATTTCTCTCCCCCTTTGTCATCGATGACCACAAAAGGTGAGCTCAAATTTTAGATAGGTTGTGTGAAACCATGTTATGTGAGGATCAATTTCCCAAATTTGGCTCAATCTAAATTACTTGCCAAAGATATTTAACTCGGTTTGATACAAGAACAAGCTTCTTCACACCTCCTTATAAGGGTTATCTTGTACCTTGTTGAGTTAAAAACTTACAGCTCATTCTCTAGATTAAACACTACATTCACAAGCCCACAAACATGTCATATGCTACCACTAGATCATTTCAAACATAGAAGCAATAGTGGTACCATACAAGCATCAAAATCATTTGATTTTTATGAATGAGCCTAAGACATGATAGGAATGACTAGATGCACTAACCAAGTCCTTAGCAAAGAATGAATGACATGTCAATCAATGTTACCTTGCTTTGCTCGAAGGAGAGGCATGTCATATAATGGGGGTGCATAAACACATATTTGAGAAGTCAAGTATGTTCAATTCATTCCTTAGCTTACAAAACCTCTTCTCATCAAGTGGTTTGGTGAAGATATCGGCAAGTTGATCTTCGGTGCCCACATTCTCTATGCAAATATCCCATTTTTGTTGGTGATCTCTAATGAAATGATGGCGCACATCTATGTGCTTTGTTCTTGAATGTTGAACCAGGTTGTTGGTGAGCTTCATGGCACTCTTATTGTCATATAGCAATGGCATTTGTTTGAACTTGAATCCAAAATCATTCAAGGTGACCTTCATCCAAAGAATTTATGCACAACAACTACCGGCGGCTATGTATTTGGCTTTAGCGGTTGAAAGTGCAACACTATTTTGCTTCTTTGATGACTAAGAAACAAGTGATCTTCCTAATAGTTGACATGTGCCCGATGTGCTCCTTCTCTCAACTTTGCATCCCGCATAATCTGAATTGGAATAACCAATTAGCTCAAACTTTGCTCCTTTGGGATACCACAATCTAACATTTTATGTATGCTTCAAGTACCTCAATATTCTCTTGGTTGCCTTCAAGTGACTTTCTCTTGGTGAGGCATGAAATCTTGCACACATGCATACACTAAACATCACATCGGGCCTTGATGCGGTCACATAGAGTAGGCTTCCAATCATAAACCGATCCATCTTTTGATCTACCATATTGCCACTTGCATCACTATCCAAGTTTCCATTTGTCCCCATAGGTGTGCTTATTGCCTTTGCATCTTCCATTTCAAACTTCTTGAGCATGTCTTTGATGTGCCTTGATTCACAAATGTACCATTCTTCAATTGCTTGATTTGAAGACCAAGGAAGTAACTAAGCTATCCGATCATGGACATCTCAAACTCATTTGCCATCATCTTTCCACAGTCTTCACAATATTCTTGATTGGTTGATCCAAAGATAATGTCATCAATATAGATTTGCAATACAAACAAGTCCTTTTTGACCTTCTTGGTGAAGAGAGTGGTGTCAACCTTACCCATAATGAACCCTTTAGAGAGTAGGAAATTCCTCAGCCTCTCATACCATGCTCTAGGTGCTTGCTTCAAGCCATACAATGCGTTCTTCAGCTTGTACACATGGTTGGGCTTCTTGTCATCTTCAAAACCAGGAGGTTGCTCAACATAGACTTCTTCAATGATGTAGCCATTGAGAAATACACTCTTCACATCCATTTGATATAGCTTGGTGTTGTGGGCACGAGCATAGACTAACAAGATCCTAATTGCTTCCAATCTTACAACCGGGGCATATGTTTCACCAAAGTCAAGACCTTCAACTTGAGTATAACCTTGAGCCACTAATATTTCTTTGTTCCTTATAACTATCCCATCTTGATCTTGCTTGTTGTGAAAGACCCATTTTGTTCCAATCACATTATGTCCATTAGGCCTCTCAACTAACTCCCATACTCGATTTCTTTTGAAGTTGTTTAGATCTTCATGCATGGCATTGACCCAATCAACATCCCTCAAAGCTTCATCTATCCTCTTTGGCTCGATGAATGACACAAATGAGAAATGCTCACAAAATGATGCCAATCTTGATCTTGTTTGTACACCTCTAGAAATATCTCCAATTATAGAATCCAATGGATGATCTCTTGCAACATTAGTTAGTTGGAGCACTTGAACTTGATTGCTTGCACTTGGTTGGTCATTTGGTTGATATGATAAACTAGCCACTTGTTGTTGATCTTGCACTTGAGAATCACTTGCACTAGCTTGATTTTGATCTTAAGAACCACTAGCTTGTACATTTGAGTTAAAGAGAACTTGATCTTTGTCATCTTCAACTTCAATCACTTCTCTAGGCCTTATATCACCAATATCTATCTTCTTCATTGCATTAGCCAATTGATTGCCTCTCACATCATCTAGATTCTCATCTTCCTCTTGGGAGCCATTGGTTTTATCACATTCCACATCATGAACCTCCTCAAGAATACCACTAGTCAAGTTCCACACTCTATAAGCCTTACTAGTAGTGGAGTAACTAAGCAAGAAGCCTTCATCATATTTCTTCTCAAACTTGCTTAATCTAGTGCCTTTCTTCAATATGTAGCATTTACAACCAAAGACATGAAAGTATGCAATATTGGGCTTTCTACCATTCAAGATCTCATATGGTGTCTTCTCCAACAATTGATGGTAATAGAGACGGTTGCTATAGTAGCAAGCCGTGTTGATTACTTTGGCCCAAAATGAATGACTAACATTGTACTCACTTAGCATTGATTTTGCCATGTCAATCAAGGTTCTATTCTTCCTCTCAATAAGACCATTTGATTATGGAGTGTACTTGGCCGAGATCTGATGCCTAATACTAAACTCATCACAAAGCTGATCAATTCTTGTATTCTTGAACTCACTACCATTATCACTTCTCACTTTCTTGATTGTGGTTTCAAACTCACTGTGAACTCTCTTGATTAATGAATTGAATGTAGCAAATACGTCACTCTTGTCAACAAGAAAGACTACCCATGTATATCTTGTGAAATCATGCACAATCATAAAGCCATATTTGTTTGTACCAATGCTAGTGTATGTTGTTAGCCCAAACAAATCCATGTGCAATAGCTCAAATGCCTTAGATATGCTCATGATGCTCTTCTTAGGATGTGTGTTGTCTACTTGCTTTACGGCTTGACATGCACTATATAGATTGTCTTTCTCAAATGTGACATCTTTTAAGCCTCTAACTAGATCATGCTTCACTAACTTGTTCAATTGTTTCATTCTAATATGACCAAACCTTCTACATCATAACCAACCCATGCTAGATTTGGTGAACAAGCATGTTGACAATTGAATTTCTCTAGCATTAAAATCAACTAAGTATAGATTCTCATATCTAAGGCCTTTGAAGATTAAGTTAGAGCCATCTACACTTACGATCTCTACATCATCCACACCAAATATGCACTTAAAACCAAGATCACACAATTAGGCTACCGACAATAGGTTGAAGTTTAAGCTCTCTACTAGTAGCACATTGAAAGTGCTCAAATCATTGGATATTACAATCTTACCAAGCCCCTTCACCTTGACTTTGCCATTGTCACCAAATGTGATACTATGAATTCCATCATTGTCATTTGGTTTGATTGAATTGAACGTTCTCGAATCACTGGCCATGTGTTATATACACCCACTATTAAGCACCCAATGCCTTACTTTGACTTTATAATTAACCTACAAAAGAAGATTAATTCTTTTTGGGTACCCAAACTTGCTTGGGTCCTTGAAGGTTAGTCACTAAGCTCTTTGGTACCCAAATGACCTTCTTCTTTGGGCCCAACAAGGATGTATCAACAAACTTAGCCTCCACACCAATGGCACCCTTAGTAAGAAAATAACAAGAATCAAACTTAATTAAGGATACATTAGCATGTGATTTTTTTGTTCTTGCATTCATGCTCTTTGTGACCAACTTACTTGCAACTATAGCAATATCGGCCATTATTCTTCACAGAACTAGTCTGGTGAGGAGCAAAGGCGGCCTTGACTTTTTTGGGGGTATAGCCCAATCCCTCTTTGTAGAGAGATGCTCTTTGGCTACCCAAGCACATAAGCAAGCGGTCCTCACTACCATAGGCCTTGCCTAGGGCGCGAGTGAGTTAATTGACCTCCTTCTTGAGGGTCTCATTCTCAACCATTAGTGAAACATCACAAGTGAAACCGTCACTAGTAGATGAGGTAGAAGTGGAAATACTACAAGAAGGGTTAGTGGAGGGAACAATAATAAGCTCAAAGAAAGATTCATTAATCAAATCACATGTAGAGCCCTTGTCATTAGTCATAATTGCTTCCTCCTTCTTGGCTTGCCCAAGGAGAGAGGAGTGAGCCTTTTCAAGCCTAGTGTGAGCATTATCAAGCTCCTCATGGTCTTCCTTTAGACTCTCATGAGAGGCTTGGAGCTCTTCAAAGGATTGCTCAAGAGATTTGACCTTCATGCATAATTCTTTGCACTCCTTTCTCTTCATCTCAAAGCAAGTGTGGACTTGCTCCAACATGTCCATGTGCTCTTCCTTTGTGTGCTCATCATCACTCCTCCAATCATCACTTTCACATTCATCATTACTTTCATTATATTTTACCTTAGTAGGCTTTGTCATAAGGCATGTCGAAGGAGTGTCAAAGAGGAAAGGCTTGTTGTTGATGGCGATGCTTGCTAGTGCCTTCTTAATGGATTTCTTGTCATCATCACTAGAGTCATCATCATCATTGAAGGTGCCATCACAATCCCAAGTGACCACATAGCCACTTCCCTTCGTCTTCTTCTTGAAGGTCATCTTCTTCTCCTTCTTTTTCTTTTCCTTCTTCTCCTTCTTTTGCTTCTTCTTCTTATCCTCATCGTTATCACTATTATAGGGACAATCCGCTACAATGTGATCCGGGCTCTTGCACTTGTAGCATCTCCTCACATACTCCTTGTTGTGATCTCTTCTCTTTCTTGCACCATAGCCCCTCTTCTTCATGAATTTGCCCATCTTGCACACAAGAAGAGTCATAGCCTCATCATTAATGTCACTAGCATCTTTATCTTCACTTGATGCTTCTTTCCCAGCTTTGCCCTTGCTCTTGGATGAGGTGCTAGTCTTAAATGCCACACTCTTCTTCTTAGTGTCTTCATCTTCCTTCTTGTCATCCTTGTCAACCCTTTCTCTTTTCACACGATATGTCTCTTATGTCATGATATCACCTAGTACTTGATTAGGGGTGAGCTCCTTCAATCCTCCTCTTATAATGATCATTCTCAACATCTCAAATCTTGGAGGCAAGCACATCAAGAACCGATGGGATACATCATCATCGTTGATCTTCTCTCCTAAAGACTTCAAGTCATTCACAATCACTTGGAGCCTATGAAACATCTCCAGGATGCTCTCATCATCCCTCATCTTGAAGCTAGTCAACTTATCCTTTAGGATGTATAGCTTGGCACTCTTCACTGCCGCCGTGCCCTCATAGGTCTTCTCCAATCTCTTCCACACCTCACTAGCTCGATTAAGATCCTTGATTTGCTCAAACACCTTCGAATCAATCGCATTATAGATGGTGTTGAGAGCCATTGTGTTGCATTACTTGTTGGCCTTGTCTTGGTTGGTGAGATTGGTGGGATCAAGAATCACATAATCACTCTCGGTCACATCCCACACTTGATCATTGATTGAACCAAGATACATCTTTATTTTTCTCTTCCAATAGTTATAGCTTGTACCATCAAAGAACGATAGTTTGCCCTCCACATGGTTGAACATAACTTGAGCCATATTTTAACACCGAGGTTGTTAAGCCTTCAATTAAACGGTGACTACAGCTTTGATACCACTTGAAAGGTCCTAAATAGCTAGAGGGGGGGGGGTGAATAGCCCATAAAAAATTTCTACAAACACACTAAAGCAAGAGGTTAGTACACTAAATGGCGTAATGCAATTTTGCTCTAGCTGTATAAGGGTTGCAAGCCACCTACCCAACAATTCTAGTTATTATTCACTTCTCATTGGACATTTTTGCTCGAAAGATCAGAGTAAATTAGACGCAGGCGTATATTAAGAAAATAAAAGGTTCTAGATGAGAAAGTGGTAAAAAATAAAGAAACTATTTAAAAGAGGTTTGATTAGTTAGAAACAGTTCAGGGTTTACAGTACAAATTGTTTAAGAAACTATTACATGAGATTGCTGGAGAAGGATAAAATTTAAGGTTGCTATTTATTTTGTTAACTTGCATAATCTATTAGTGTAGTATATGTAAATTATACAGAACTTTTGGAGATGCTCTTAGTAGAAATTTTGCTATAGTTGATTTTTTTTTGCATTGATCATTTAGGAAACTATTACATGAGAATGAAATTGTTGGAGAAGGACAAAATTTAAGGTTGCTATTTATTTTGTTAACCTGCAAGATTTATTAGTTTAGTATGTAAACTTTTCTAGAGGTGCTCTTAGTAGAAATTTTGCTCATCTTAAGACATGCAAATAGTAAATAAATAGTCAATCTTGTTTCTTCCCCAAAAAGCATCGTTGAGGAATATTCCACAATCCACATCCCCTCCTCCCCGGCCAACCGCAATGAGGTCTCCAACCACCGTCGCTGGCTCCGCCGTAGATTTTTCTGACGCTCTGCCCTCCCCGACCTCCCCTGCAGCGGTCCCATGCCATTTCAGGTGAGGGAGCTGCACCTGTCGCTTCCTCGATTCAATCGTGCGCCCCGTTTTATATATATGTAACTGACCTTCCTGGCATGCCCTTTGTCCGCAGCCCCGGCCGCCACTACTACGTCTCCGTCGACTGCACCCAGTTCAAGATGGTGCATATCTATTTTCCCTGCCCCCTTCGCTCCGTTTGCAGTTGCGGCAGTGCACTTGGATTTCATCACTCCGATACTAATTGAGTGATTGTGCGCAGTTTTGCAATACCACTGTGTGGGGGTATTAACCCCTATACCCTAACGGCTAGGTTTGGGCTAGCCCGAACCAAGGGGTCTGGCCCACTAGAAGACGACACACGGCCTGACCAATCTGTTTGGAGTCCCACGCAAGGAATCGAGGCAGATTTGGAGATCAAGCAACATCCTGGTCGGTTAGAATAGGAATCCTTATCCGGCCACCTATGGCAATTGTAACTGGTTAGGATTAGTTTCCAGATCTGTAACCCTGCCCCCTGGATTATATAAGGCGGGCAGGGGACCCCTCTATAAAACATCTCTTATTGACATACAACAATACAATCAGACGTAGGACATAGGTATTACGCCTTCACGGTGGTTGAACCTAGATAAAACCTCATGTCTGTCTTACGTCACCATCTTGTTTGTAGCTTGTGCATCTGTCTACCGATAATGTACTAACTTGGGCATACCCCTAGGTAGACTGCCAACCATATTTCATCGATAGTGGCATGCCAGGTAGGGGGTGTGCGTACTGCTCTCCAGGTGAACAAGATGGTCATCATCCATGGTTCCATGGCTACGCCGAATGGCCTCACGTTCACCATCGGCCAGATCACCTGGACCACTGGCTCCGATGACTTCATCACCATGACCACGGAGGAGGCGTGGATTCAATCTGTGTCGACCACTACTTCACCTGCATCGGCTACGGCTTCGACCATGCTAGATCTAGCTCCGGCCACGCCAGCATCGTCTTTAGCCACGTCGACAACCTGTCGTTCGCTTCCTCGCTACAATGGGAGGCAGATCAACAACACCGACCTGCTTGACTCCATCAATTGGGTCGGCACCAAGCTTGCTGAAACCCTAGCTCTGGTAAGTTTGATTCAAAGTCAACCTAATGAGCAGGTAACCACTACCCACAACAGATCTACCCGACCAGCTCAGGCCACGTCCTATACGACTCGGTACAGATCTCGTGGTCACATCTACTCCTGAAGGGCGCTCCATTCGTCACCGGCCAGCCCCCGTGACGGGTCTCCGGCTCTCCGAGTATGAAGTCTCGATGGAGAACTACCAGGCCCAGCCCTACGGCCTACGTAACTTCATCAACATGGTTCGAATTGAGGATTATCAAGAATGATCGATCCACATAGTTCAAGAGGGTGGCTCAAGCTCCTCGTCCGACATCACATCTAATTGCTCCATCCACACCGAGCTCCAGCATCATGACAATGAAGGAGTTGAATATGATCTGGATATCCCAAACCACGCCCCAGGATTTTCATGATTCCCATCCTTCCCACCAAGGCGAGGAGACTTTATCAATGTTGTCAGTAATGACGAACCACCGGCAGTTGGCGAAATAGAACAAGAAAGGCTGGCACGCGAAGCACGCAATATTGATCGGTTTAATCACTGATAAATCAAAGCCGAGGCAGAAGAGGAGGCACGACGCATAAGGATCCAGCCATGCAACCTTAACAATGCCTTTGATAGGGTGGGGGACAAGCAAGTCTTTAGGACTCCAAGCACCAACATAGCTATTGCTATGTCGATAATGCAACGACTACCTAATACCCCATAAACTGAGGCAGTTCGTGATGATATACAAGCTTACCTGATGGCTGCTATGGCCCAAACCATAGAGATTGTAAATCAAGCCCAGGCTCTATCCGTCTCAGTCGAATCAAGCCACAGCCGCCAGTACTCAAGTCACTCACAGCCACCCAACCAACATGGTTCGCGCAACAATGACCCATTAGACAACCGTTAAGGCGGAAACGGTGGCCATGATGGTAGTCGGGACGACAACCACCGTGACTACCAGGACGACAACCGCCGAGACGACCATGACAATCGCTGTGATAACCGTGGTCATAGGGTTAACTAGGGTGGCAACCGAGATCACCGTGATGGCAATAACGATCTCCGCCATTACCTTGGAGAACGCAATCTACACGATTGCATTAACCAAAGAGCTAACGATCATGCATCCCATGAAAGCTATCACTGTATGGAATATGATACTACCCATGGACCTCTAGGTTTGAAGCAGTTTACTCCACACCTTCGCCAAGTCATATGGCCCAAGAACTTCAAGCTCAAAAAACTTTAGAAGTACGGCGACAAGGAGAACCCCGAATTATGGGTCATGCTCTACGAAACCGCATGCAGATCAGCCATGGCTAACGAGCACGTCATGTCTAATTACTTCCTAGTCGCCGTCGGCCATGTAGGCCACCAATGGCTGGTCAGCTTGCTGTCAAACTACTTCGATTCTTGGCAAAAGCTCAAGCAAGCATTCACCAACAACTTCATTGCTACTTGCGAGTACCCCGGCAACAAATATGATCTACAGCGGATTTGAGATCGCAAAGATGAGCCACCATGCGAGTACATCCGACGCTTCTCGAAGATGCACATCAAGGTCCCGTCAATCTTCGACAACGAGGCAATCGAGGCTTTCATCACTGGTCTCCGCTTCCATGATGCCCTAAGGGACAAGCTCCTCCGCAAGAGACCTAAATTAGTCACAGCGCTCCTGGCCACTGCTAAAAAATATACGGATACCGATGATGCTAAAAAGATAATCATCGAAGAAGTAGCAAGGGTTCCACGCTCTGACCACCCCCACACCATGACGACTACTACGGCAACTGTGGTCGGAACGACAATTTTGATCACCACAACCAGTGCAACAATTCCTGCGACCACCGTGACCAGCATAATCAGCGGCATAATCGTCGTGATGATTACAGGGGCAAGCGTGCTCGGGAAGACGACGGCAAGGTCAACACCGTTAAAAAAGGTGGCGGACGTCGCAACTACAAAGAAGACTATGCCAAAGCATTGAAAGGACCCTGCCAGCTCCATCCCAAGTCAAACCATACCATGGAGAATTACCGTGTTCTCAAATCTATCTACACACGCCAACAGGCTCCGAATACATCCGACAAGCCTAACAACGCCAGGGAGTAGCATAACGAGGACAACGACGATGAAGATGTAGATCCCTGTCACAAGTATGTCAAGCCAACCGATCACGTCCACACTATCATTAGAGGCAAAGTGTCCATCGAGACCAAACAAGAACGCAAGCTGCTCGCCCGTGCTTGCTTGAATGTGGCCAACACCGACAACCTCATCGTCGATCCGTGGCTCCCTCCTTGGTCTCACCATGAGATCTCCTTTAGCAGAAAAGACCAATGGGCTGCAATACCTGAGCCAGGACATTTTCCTCTAGTCCTTGATCCTTGTATCAACAAGGTTCAGTTCGATAGAGTGCTAATTAACGGCGGTAGTTCCATCGATATACTGTTCAAGAATAGTTTGCCAGCCCTAAAGATAACCTAGGCGGATCTCAAGCCATATGAGGCATAGTTCTGGGGTGTTCTCCCCAGACAGAGCTCTACACCTCTCGGGCAAATCATGCTACCTGTGCAATTTGGTACCCCGGACCACTTCCACACCGACTACGTCAACTTCGTGGTCGCTGACTTTGATGGCACCTACCATGCTATCCTTGGTCGACCATTGCTCACCAAATTCACGACCATACCTCACTATAGGTATTTGGCGCTCAAGATGCCTATTGAGAAAGGGGTTCTAACTCTCAGGGGCAACGTATACACAGCTTATACCTGTGAGGACGATAGCTTCAAAATAGCAGAGGCTCACGACCTCTCTATTCGCATGGCAGAGACCACGCTCGACACCAAGAAGACCTCAGCCAACCACCTAGAGATCCCAGAGCTCAAGGCCCCATGCAAGAACATCAAGTCCAAAGAGCACAAAGCGATCTAGCTGGTCGATGGTGATCCTAGCAAAATGGCCCTTATCGGGGCCAACCTAGATCCTAAATAGGAAGACACGCTCGTCAGGTTCTTGAGGAGCAACGTGAGTGTGTTCGCATGGAAACCTACTGACATGCCCGGTGTACCTTGAAACTTGATCGAGCACTCCTTAAATGTCGATGGCAAGGCCAAACCTATCAAGCAGAAGCTACGACGGTTCGCTCACGACAAAAAGGAGGCTATTAGGGTAGAAGTTACACAGCTTTTGGCAGCCGAATTTATCAAAGAAGTGTATCATCCGGAGTGGTTAGCCAACATGGTTCTTGTACGCAAAAAGAATAATGAATGGAGAATGTGCATTGATTACACTGATCTGAACAAACACTGCCCTAAAGACCCCTTTGGCTTACCTCGCATAGATAAGGTTGTAGATTCAACTACCGGTTGCAAGTTGCTTTCCTTTCTTGATTGCTACTCTGGTTATCACCAGATCGCTCTAAAAAAGGACGACCAGATCAAGACATCCTTCATCACACCCTTCGGCGCTTACTGCTACACGACCATGTTGTTTGGGCTCAAGAACGTCGGGGCTACCTACCAACGTGCCATACAGGCCTGCCTCAAAGATGAGATAAAAGACGACCTCATCGAGGCTTATGTTGATGATGTAGTTGTTAAAACCAAGGAAGCATACGCCCTTGTTGACAACCTCGAACGTACCTTTGTGGCTCTTAACACATTCCAATGGAAACTAAACCTAAAGAAGTATATCTTTGGTGTTCCATCTGGTATATTGCTCGACAATGTCATCAGTCATGACGGCATACGCCCTAACCCAGAGAAGGTAAAGGCTATTTTGGATATGAAGCCACCCAAAAAGGTGAAGGATGTTCAGAAGCCTACCGGATGCATGGCTGCCCTAAGTTGTTTCATATCAAGATTAGGCGAAAAAGGACTACCGTTTTTCAAGCTGCTCAAAGCATCTGAGAAGTTTGAGTGGTCGGAGGAAGCAGACGCTGCCTTCACACAGCTGAAACAATTCCTTACATCACCTTTGGTCCTCACTGCTCCCAGAGAAGATGAAACCCTCCTGCTTTACATTGCGGCAACTAATCGAGTGGTCTCCACTGCCATGGTGGTTGAGCGCGATGAGGCTGGCCACGTCTATAAGGTACAGCGACCAATCTATTTCGTTAGTGAGGTACTCAATGAATCCAAGACCAGGTACCCACAGATTCAGAAACTAATCTACGCCATACTGATAACATCCCAAAAGTTGAAACATTACTTCGACGGATATCGTGTGGTGGTCATGACCGAGTACCCTCTGGGAGACATCATTCGCAACAAGGATGCGAACAGGCGCATCATCAAATGGGCAATGGAGCTATGCCCTTTCTCCTTGCAATTTGCAAGCCATACTACAATCAAGTCTTAGGCACTTGTCGATTTCATCATCGAGTGGACAGACTTAAGCACACCTGCCTCTCAGGGGCCTGACAAGTATTAGAAGATGTACTTCGATGGCTCTCTCAACATCAATGGCGCAGGAGCAGGAGTCCTTTTTGTGTCACCATCCAAGGAGTAGCTCTGATACGTCCTCAGGATTTATTTCCTAGCGTCTAATAACGCCACCGAGTACGAAGCATGCCTACATGGTCTACGCATTATGGTCGAGCTTGGTGTTAAACATCTCTATGTCTATGGAGACTCGACTTTGGTCATCAACCAACTTAACAAGGACTGGGATACGACCAGCGAAAAGATGGATGCATACTGCAAATCGATCAGAAAGCTAGAAGGCAAGTTCTATGGCATCGAGTACACACATGTGGTCTAGGACAAAAATCAAGCAGCAGATGCGCTCTCAAAGTTAGGATCATCCCGAGCCAAAGTCCCACATGGCGTATTTGTTCAAGACCTGCTCATGCCTTCCATCGAAGAAGAAGATCCCGCGGTCGACAAGCCTCCAGACCAGCTATTGGTGGCTACGGTTCTGGCGTCGAACACCACCGAACCACCTCCAACCACTAAGGAGCTTGACTAGAGAGTACCTTTCATCAAGTACCTGATAGATGGTAGCGGTTACACCGATCAAACAGAAAACGAACGCCTGATGCGTCATAGTAAGCAGTATCTGTTCGTCGATGGCAAATTGTGGTGCAAGAACGCGAAGGAGGAAATCTTGATGAAGTGTATAACCCAGGAGGATGGTGAACATCTCCTAGACCAAATCCACTCTAGCTCCTATGGCAACCACACGGCCTCGAGAACGCTGGTTGGCAAGGCTTTCCGAGCAGGGTTCTATTGGCCGTCAGCCATAGCCGATGCAGAGAAGCTAGTCCACCATTGTGAAGGTTGTCAGTTCTTTGCCAAGAGAATCCATGTACTAGCACACGAGATTCAGACAATACCAGCCTCTTGGCCCTTCGCATGCTAGGGACTAGATATGATCGGGCCTTTCAAACTAGCCCCTAGGAAATTTACATGCGTCTTCGTGCTGATCGACAAATTTTCCAAGTGGATAGAGTACATGCCCCTGGTCAAGGCATCTTCAGAAAAGGCTATTGCGCTCATCGACCAGGTCATCCACTGCTTCGGCATACCCAACAGCATCATCACTGATCTGGGTACTCAGTTCACCGGAAACGCTTTTTGGGACTTCTACGATGAAAGGAGCATAGTAGTAAAATACGTCTCGGTGGTGCGTCCTAGAGCTAATGGACAGGTCGAGTGGGCAAATGGTATGATCTTGGACGCACTTAAGAAGAGGATGTACAGAGAAAATGATAAAGCTCCCGAAAGATGGCTCAAAGAGTTACCAGCCTGGTCTGGGGCCTCAGAACTCAGCCTAGTCACAATATCGGTGTATCACCATACTTTATGGTTTATGGTGCTGAGGCAGTGCTCCCAGCAGATATAGCCTTCAGATCAGCACGAGTAGAGAACTTCGACGAAGACAAGGCTAATGAAGTATGATAGCTAGAAGTGAATAGTGCAGAAGAGAAGCTGCTCGATTCCTGCGTACATACAGCCAAATACCTTGCTGTTTTGCGCAGGTACTATAACAAGAACGTCAAGGAGCATTTCTTCGTGGTTGGGGACCTGGTCCTGAAGTGGAAGACGAGTCAGGATGGCGTTCACAAACTCGCAACCCCATGGGAAGGGCCCTTCATGATCAAGGAGGTTACACGACCAACATCTTATAGGTTAGCTCACCTGGACGGTACAGACGTACCTAATTCATGGCACATCGACAAGCTTAGGCGTTTCTATGCTTAACTACTAAGATATGTACCCCTCTTGCACTTTTGGTTTAATTCAATAAAGCTATTATGATTTCTTCGACCACTCTAATGTGTCACTTCGAAGTCTACTGTTATTCTAACTCAACCAGTTAAAACCGACCACCATTCCTTCTTGGGTTTTCGGAGCAGGCCCTGTCTCTGGTTCCTCCCAACACGTGCATGGGATCTGCTCTCTATGCTATGGGTGATCGATAGGTGCTCTCTGGTTTGACTTGTGTGTTTTTATGTGTGCACAAGCTACGCACTTCACACTCCGACCACAAGACAAACCAGGGCCATACAAACCTTTTAGGATGACGTGTCGACTAAACGGGTACAATTGAACAAAACGCTAACATGTTCTAACTCAGTTACACCAACACGATATTCGAGCTTAAATACGTTTTCTACAAAACAAACAAGCTTATGTTGATATACAGTTACATTATTATAAGCTTGCCTGAAAAGGCCCAAGTTTACAATAACACAACTACATCTTCTTCTATAGCTATAGCCTATACTATTGGCTGGTCGGGGCATGCGGCACCTGTTGCTCGCTGGGCCTAACATCATGCAAGGGTCTCAGGGACTCTGGTACTGATCGAGCTAAAGAAGATGGCCCCACCGATGCCTAGCTGGTCGAGACCATAGGCTTCACCGGTTGGCTTAAAAATGACAGCGCCTCCAGCTGACTTGTTGATGGCGTTCCCTGTACAGGTGGTGTCATGCCTCCACACAGGTTAATATCGCCAATTAGTTTTGCCAACAAGTCCAGCTAGGTCATCCGTAGCTCCTCAGCCTTATCTGGATCTACCTCCTTCGGGTGTCCAGCCTCCAGGTGCTTGAGATCGATCAAGGGGTAGTGAGCACGTACCATGCTTAGCACATGTGTGCCTGTGTACTCACCCGACTCCTTCATGAACTCCTAGAACCATCCCCATGCCTTTCGGCATCTCTTGATCAATCCCATCTGTGGGGTCCTTGGCACGTCCTCTGTTAGCGCCGGATCAATGAGGTTAAGGACCAGCAAAATGCCCGTTGCCATCTCCTAGCACCAGCTTTTCTAGGTATCACGATCCTCGGAGATCTCTTGGCACTGAGCCTTCTAGCTATCATGGTCTTTTATCACAGCCTCCAGATGCTTCTTCGCATTGATTTTTATAACTGCAAACCGTACATGCTGTTAAAACGTTATATTACGCCAAATTACGGTAGGCAACAAAAAAGAGCAAAGGGGTTTGGAAAACTTACCTTTCAGCTCCTCTGTCATCTTGGTCGTGTGGTCCCAGAGTTGCGACTGGTCTCATGCCAGTTTTTTGTTGTCCTCTTTCAGGCGATCATACTCCATGACCGCACGACTATTCTCCTCTCGGAGACGGACCACTTCGGCTTCTAAGCCTGCACTACAGATGTTACTACCAATAACGCAATAGCACTTGTCAGTAGTTGTTGTGATAAAGTGGCTACTTACTTGTTCTTTCCTGCTCTGTATTACTGAGCTAGATGACCAGGTTCTGGTTCTAGGACTCTTGCACCGTCTTTTCATGGTTGGCGGCATCAAGTCACTGGTGCAAGCGTTCCACCTCTACCGTCAGCTCCTTATTGCTGGCAGCGATCCCCTCGATCTGGTCGAAGCATTTCTTGCAGTACCTTGCGGTCTTCATTAAGTCCTGTGTGCAGATTGCTAAGTCAGACATCAACGACTAGACAGCGAGATCAGGGGGTAAAGCGAAGCTTACCTGCACTTCCATCACCAGCCGTTTCGCCGCCCGTTCAACTTTCTTGGTCTCTTCGACCTCTGGGATTTTTTCATGGATAACCCATTGGTCGTTCCGCCAATGCGACACATACACATGTTGTCGCTTGTCCTACGGATAGCCTAGGACCTCCTCCACTTCGTCCTCTTCGGGCTCTTCTTCGGGTCTCGGTGCTGGTCTGGCGTTAGCAGCTTCTGCGATCACTATGGCCTTCCCATAGGCTACAGCATCGACAAACGTGGTCTGTGCTCTCACCTCCGGCCACTGCTCCTCGATCTATTCCGTTACCCTTGACACTGAGGTGTTGCCCTCAGCAGGGTTAGCGCTTGGAGCACTCATGCTTGGCTCGGCTCTTCCCTCAACCCCCTGCTCGGGGACTATTGTCTGACTATTTGTTTGCTGAGGTCCCGACGGATCTTCTGTTATGGGTTCCTTGATGGTCGGCCGCTGGGTAGTCTGCTCTGCACTTATTGGTAGCGCCACGCCGCTTCCAGCTAGCTGGTCTGGACTTTTGGTGGACGCCGAGCTAGTACATCGGAGATAAGTTCAAGAAGGCAATCATATTCAATGAAAAATGCTAGCTTACATCAAGGTTACAAATACTTACATGTTGGAAGTGTGGAATGATGTGGCAAAGGTGCGTCTCTTCGGCCGTGCTTGCTCCACGTGCTGTGAGGGTGACTCCTGGTCTCCCTCTACATCTAGCACTATCGCTAGGCCTTGGTGCTTGACCCCTCCACCACTTGTCCTCTGCACTGCAGTGGCTGGTGGTGTGCTCGGTCATGTTGTCGCTCTCATAGTTGGTCGCGTTCCTTGCCCAGGTACTCCCGAGGTCGACCCGTCTGCATCCTTCACCGCCATCGGCAACGTGGGTCCCATAGGTGCGGAGGAGACACCTTGCTCCATCGACTCCAGTTGTTTCCTTCTCTTTCGAGGGATGAGTTGAAAGGTGTCTGCATCTTCTCCCTCCACTACATCATCGTCTGACCAGGCAAAAATCGCCTATCGACGCTTGCCGGCCAGTTTCTCCTTTGGGCCTCCCTCGGACTCATTGATACTTAGCGCCCCCCCCGGTGAGCAGGGTGGTTGCTGATCTCTTCTTCGGCTATTTGGGGGCAGCCAGCTGCTTACCAGTGGCTAGGGCCGCTACCTCCTCTCTAGCTCCGAGCACCGCCCAGTCGACGTCCTCGACGCTGGTCTAGGTGGTGGGACCAGCTCCTTGTGGCCACTCCACTCCAGGGGGTGGCGGCACAAACACTGTCGCTCTATCCCGATCATTAACCTAGGTAACAAACATGGGTGAACACAGTAAGATTCTACTAATCCTACCACAATATAAAACTACGGGTACGAGGCAAGACAGTTACCTTTGGGGGAGGTCGGGCAAGCTTGAAAGCGTGCTCAATGTCATTTAGTCTGGCATAATTTGGATCAGCTAAGTTAAATAGCTCTCCAATTCTGGCTTTGACTTCGATTTTGTCAAGCGCCTCCAGCCTCGTCCTTGTCGGGTCCACGCTACCTTGATATTCATAGCCAGGATGTACTCTCCTCTGGCAAGACTGGATCCGTCGGCTGATGAAGTTCCCGACCATGCTCGAACCATTTAGTTTTTTCCACGGGATCATTCCAAATATTTCTGGAATTTGTTCTAGGTGCTCGGGCTTCTCTGACTAGCTGGTTCTCTTCTCCGGAATGTACCCCACGTCGCACAGTGTAATCGTGTTCGGCTCCTCACGGATGTAGAACCATTTCTTGTACCAGTCGTCTAGCGACGTGTTCCATGGGCAGTGCAGGTACTGGGCTTTCATCCCATCATGGAGGTTGAGGTACACACCCCCGGCTATCTTCGAACCGCCGCTTCCTTTCTTCCGCAGACAGAAAAGATGGTGGAAGAAATCGAAATGGGGCTGAAAGCCGCCATATGCTTCACAAAGATGTATGAAAGTGGCGACAAGGAGGATCGAGTTGGGATGCAGATTGCAAATCCCAATCTCGTAGTAAAGACAGAGCCCCTGAAGAAAAGGATGTACCGGAACCCCAAATCCCCGCTTAAAGAAGTCTTCGAACACCACGATCTCACTTGGTTGTGGATCGGGGTACCCCTCGCCCTCCGGCGCACGCCATCCTGTGAGCTCCTTGTTGTGGAGTACCCCCATGGTGACGAGGTCTTCAATGGTCTGCTCGTTGCTTCGCGATTTCCACCACTCCTTCGCCATGACTCCTGCTTTCTTCTGCGCATCACTCTTTGCCATGAATCTGGCCTTGCTGATGACTGAGGAAATCGCGAGGATTGATTGGTGGTGATTTCGACGGTATTAGGGTTGGCGAGAGGAAGAAGATGGCTGCGGCTGCGAATGGCAATGGGGTTCAGTAAAAAGTAACTTACCTATCCTATACTGTATTTAACCCAAGAGTTACGGCGTTTCGTCTGTCCGAGATTCTTGGAAGACGTGCGCACGCGCCGCAGATGGTTGTTTTCACAGCCTCGAGATCTATGTAAATATATGCGCCTCTTCGTTGCCAGTGTGAGAGGGCCCACGCTGACGCACCTACTTATAGGTGTCATGCAACTGTTTGCTTGAAAAGACAAAAAGACAGTATGACGTGCTATACCCGTCTACTTTTTTGACCAGATGTATCAGTTTGGACTTGACAGAGCAAGTAAATAAATAAATACAAAAAATAATAGTACAAGAGGTATATGTTTTTTTTTCGACACACTTCTAGTGCTCGGGGACTGTCGCGACTATCCTTGTGCTCGGGAGCTGTCCAGACCACCATCGTGCTCGGCGACTATCCAGACCACTATCGTGCACGGGGACTGTCCAGACCAACATCGTGCTCGGGGACTGTTCCGACCACTCTAATGCTCGGGGACTGCTCCGACCACTCTCCGAACATTGCTCGGAGACCGCTCTCCTCGGCTACATGTGATTTGTACTCACATACAGTTGAGAGGCATTTATTTAGACCTTGCTACAAGGCTAATACCTCGCCTTCCAGCAAGCTCGGGGACTACATCGGTATAATGCACTTGCCGGTGCATCTCGTATTGCTTGTACGACGTTTGGATTCTCGACTTCAGTGGGAATTCTTTTTAGACCCTGGCACCACGTGCCTACGTCACCTACTACCAGGCTCGGGGACTAAGTGGGCACACTTCATCTTGCGGTGAATGTGTTTATTTTATCAACCCCTACGCTCTGACTGTTGGCCATAACTACTATTATACAAGGGTCGCTTACATTTCTTTTTAGAAATACAAGTGGGCACACTTGATCAGGAAAGAAATCTTTTTCTTTTTTCTTTAGAGCATCGTGCATTCTTCGGACAACCGGAATCTTCGGCTATAATCGTGGTCTACTGCTCTCTGTTCTGACCAGAATACTGGCACATTCGCTTAGTCAATGTTTCGACCAGTTGGAGATGACATGAAGACGGATCGCATTAGCCGAAGGAGATCGAAGGGCGTGTCGCAGCATAATACATGGTGCTCAGGGACTACTGTGGGGGTATTAACCCCTATACCCTAACGGCTAGGCTTGGGCCGGCCCGGACCAAGGGGTCTGGCCCACTAGAAGACGACGCGCAGCCCAGCCGATCTGTTCGGAGTCCCACGCAAGGAATCGAGACAGATTTGGAGATCAAGTAAGATCCTGATCGGTTAGAATAGGAATCCTTATCCGGCCACTTATGGCAATTGTAACTGGTTAGGATTAATTTCCAGATCTGTAACCCTGCCCCCCGGATTATATAAGGCGGGCAGAGGACCCCTCTAAAAAACATCTCTCATTGACATACAGCAATACAATCAGATGCGGGACGTAGGTATTACGCCTTCACGGCGGCCGAACCTGGATAAAACCTCGTGTCTGTCTTGCGTCACCATCTTGTTTGTAGCTTGCGCATCTGTCTGCCGATAATCTACTACCTTGGGCATACCCCTAGGTAGACTGTCGACCATATTTCGTCGACACACTGTTTGGTTAGTCTCGATTCATGATGATTTATGCTAATTGAGTGATTGTGCGCAGAGGACACTCTTGGAGCTCCTAGGGGTTGTCGCGGATCGCTGCAGTGGGCTGCCGATTGCAACATGTGTTTCCTCCCGTGATGAGCTTGATGCCGTCTATGCTGCCGTCTCCAACCTCTCCTCTGTGTCAATGTCACCGCTGGTAATTCACAAACACAATTTCACCACCTAGTTGTAACTAGCTCTAGTATTTCCTTTTGTTCATTTTTCTCTGAAATTCTTGGTGGCTTGGAAGTAATATGCCTCATCCAGCATATTTTCTCTGAAAATTTATGATGTTTACCAGCATAAATATTGTTGTGTGCCCTGAAATTGTTGCACAAGGTCTGAAAGGTTTATGATCCTCGCTATTAGGAGGCTTTTACTTGACATCAACATCAACATATTACTAATGGGTCTTCTATGTACAGTATAGTGATCAAGCTGAAGCAGAGCGTGGATCTGTTCTTGAGAAGTTTCGTCAAGAAACAATCCAGTGGAATCAAACTACTAAAGCTACCAATATTGCCGAAAGTTCTAGGCTTGAAAGTACTGGCTCAAAACTAAGCATTGTAGTCGCAACAGATGCTTGCTTGCCTCAGGCAGCGATGGCAGAGGCACCCCTTATGGCACGGGTGCTGATAAACTATGAGCTTCCCACAAAGAAGGTGAGCTTTACCCACATTTTTGTGCATATTTGTTCCTTTTACTCCATTTGCTACACAAACCATGAACCTTTGTATGCTCTTTTGCTTTATATGTATATATTTTTCTGTTACGCAGTTTCACTGGCTCTCCCAGTTCTACTTTTCTGATGTCTCATGTGACCTGAAGATTAACTCTGAGTTTTGCAGGAAGCTTACTTAAGACGCATGTCAACATGTTTGGCAGCAGGTATATTAAGATAATAGTGATTCAATTCACATCTTATGCTCCTTGATGTAGCTGATGGCCTTTGAATGGTGCAGATGGAATTGTGATTAACATGGTCGTTGGTGGCGAGGTGGCTACATTCAAGGCTTTAGAAGAGAACAGTGGTCTGCTCATTGCCGAGATGCCAATACATGTAAGATATACACCATTATTTATTTTACTATCATCTAGTATTCTCTTAAGATCTAAACTTAAATATTTGCTATGCAGGTTTCAGAGATATTATGATAGTCCCAATTGTACAAAATTTCAGAAGTTACTGTTCTGTTTCCGCAATAACTACTCATGGTTTTACTTCTACTACTTTGATTTTGGATTGCTTTTCATGATACAGATATCTCTAAAGAATTCTCTCTAAGAAATGGTAGAAATAGGAATGGTTCAACATCCAGTGACATGATTCTTTACTCTGTGCATCGTTTCTATACTTACTGTTAGTTCTTACGAGATCAGTGGCAGAATCACAAAGAAATATTCAATTGCCACAGAAATATTGCTATTGATTGCTCTAGCGTATACTTCAAGTAGTTCAATCTATGGTAAATAAACTGGTGTTTTGACTAGTTGTCTAGTGAACATTTTGTGCTCTGTGTTGTACCCAACTTCCACTTTGCAGTTACAGAATTGTGTGAAAAAATAATGCAAAAAAAGGAAAAAGAAATCACATGATTGTAGTATTGGAAAAATACAGAAAGTGATAGTGATATTCACATGAAGTCCGCAACATCTTGCCATACAGATATAAGGAAATCTGCACTTTTTGTAGACTGCACAATTGTACTGTCACCATGCCTTACATCTAGAGAAAGAATAACAATGCAATTATGCTAAATAGTTTTGCTAAACAATGGGATTGCCTCTGGTTCTACTGTCTAGTTAGCACCATCTAACATGCTCATTGTGCAGTCTTATCAAATAGGAAATTGTTTCCACTTTGAAATAAGCAGACCCCTAAAGTTCACGAAAGTATTGGCCCGATTGGATCTCAGATTCAGATCTGGAACTACCAGAGGGTAGCTTGACCCTTGGCCGTTTGGATTGAATGAAAATGCAATGGCCTATTTTTACAATGACACTCCCTTGCCCTTTATAGGCAAAGGGGACTCCCACTTGCTATAGCATATTCCAACCATTAAAGTGGATGCTGAGCATATTCCTAACACTAGGCTTGAAGTCAAGAAAAGTAAAAAGTGTACGAAAAGTAAGATACAAGTGCTTTAGCAATAGGCTTATCTATCCGAAAGAGCATGACATTTGATGTATCGTGTGTTTCAACTAATCCAAAGACCTGACCAAAAAGATCCAGCAGCCTGATGAGGTTAAGATCATTAGTGTTTGGCCAACAAAACATGACAACATCATCAGCATAGACATAGATACGGTGCTGCACACGCTCCATTGCAAGAGGTTGCAGAAATCCCAACTGAGTGGCCCAGCAAATGAGTGAAATAACCAATATAAACAGCATCGGAGACAAAGGATCCCCTAGACGAAGCCCTCGTCGACAGACAATGTTAGGACCTGGATCCCCATTGACCAAGATCTGAGTGGGGGCTGTTGACAGTAGAAGGCAAAGAAGATTGCACCAACGAAGGCCGAAGCCCAGATGAGATAAAACCTCCAAGCCACCGAATCAAAAGCCTTTGAGATGTCCAACTTAAGGAGAACGTGAGCCTCTCTCTTACTATGCAAACCTTTGGCCATCTGTTGGACACAAAAAGATAAATATCATGAATATTCCAACCTTTCGCAAAAGTACTTTGGCTGATAGAAACCGGATTGGGCAAAACAGGAGCAAGACGATTAGCCATTGCCTTAGCCACCAGTGTGAAACTGTGGATGAGACTTATTGGCCTAAAATCCTTCACTTGTGTGGCATCAGCCATGTTAGGCAAGAGGGTGATGAATGCTGTACTGAGGAGCCTGAACTTAAAATGGAACCCATGCTGAATTTCTAGAATGGCAGCCATTATATCACCTTCGATGAAGTTCCAACCAGATTTATAGAATCGACCTGTGAACTCATCCAGTCCTGGAGCTTTATCTAGTGGCAGATCTCTTATTGTTGCCCATATCTCCTCTTGAGAGAAATCCTCCTCCAAGTGAGATAAATCATGATGCGGATTATGGAAGTTAGGTAGATCAAACGTGACCTCTCTGTCATGAGGTGGACCAAGGAGATTTTCATAGATTCTGAAACAAGCTCCTGTTTCTGGCTTGGTCAGAAATGACCCGGTCACCCACCAACAGCTTTCCAATAAAATTCTTCTTTTTTCTATACCGAGAGTGCTGGTGAAAAAAAGAAAGTATTTGCATCACCCGCCCTCAGGTAACTGATCCGTGATCTCAAGCGAGTAATGGTTCTCTCGAGTGATGCCAAACCAAGGCAATGGAGGTTAAGCTTTTTCCGCAGCCAATCCTCACCATTGTTGAGAGGTCTGGAGTCTATAGCCACTTCAAGCCCGTAATTAATTTCTTTAGCAATTTGTACCTGCAGTTTTATATTTCCAATCCTCCTATGACTCCATTTTTTAAGACCCGTGCTTAATCGTTTCAGCTTCAGGAACACGCTCAACTGGGCATGAGCTGATCACAGGAGCACACCAATTTTGCTGCACAGCTTCCTGAAAACCCTGTAATTTGGGCCAAAAACTCTCAAGTTAGCCACACGTCCTAAATTTCACCCGAAACACTTCTCTTATTGCAATATAATACCCCATAGCCATAAAGTGACTATAAAATTCGAGAACAGTGCTAGGAAGGTCTAGAGGCAAAGTGGAAGTAACAATGAGTTAGAACAACACTTAAGGGCTAAGGTGCAGAAGTTACACAACAAAGTTCGGAGGTTTGCTCAAGCCCGTAAGTTTCGCACAAATGTCCATAAGTTATGCACTCAAGTCCATAAGTTTCACACTCAAGTCTGTAAGTTACGCACCAAATAGAAATAAAAAACAAGGGGAAAAAATCCAGATCTTGATCAAAGGACCGCCAAAAATCTTGAAATTTCCACACACCTTTTTTAACCCCATGGTGAAGATATTCCCAAGAGATCTTTTCAAAAATGTTCAAGCTTGACCAAGAATTTTGAAATGTCTCTCTCAAATTGGAGTTCTGTCAAGAAACCAAAGCAGCGGGTACAAAATCCATTGAAAAGGGGTTAAAAAATTCTTGAAAAGAGAAATCTTGTCTTTAATTCAAGTGGGAAAGATATGGGAGCATGAAATTGAACCAACAACCTTCAATTGAATTACGAGGAATTCATCAATGCAATCTAAGTTCAGCCTCCTATCATCCTCCCACTAGAATTTGAAAAACTAGATCAAGATAATTGCAACTCCTAAGCTAGCCTCTATTGCCTTGAGCACTTGGCTAATGTATGGAAACTGAAATTAGGGTTGCTAGATATACCTCACCCAACTGGCAACATCCATATAAATAGGGTACATGGCAAAAGACTAAAATACCCATAACACCTAATACTTACATACCCGAGGGGCAAAATGGTCTAGATTTTTCTTCATCCATCGGATTGGCCCAGTGCCTTCATGACTTTGCTTCACCTTGACACAAGCTTCATGATATGACATGTGTCCTCCGATTTGCTACCCTGGTTTTGGGACCGAAACAAAGAAACCTTTTGCTCGTTGTTTTAAGGCTGAAAACGTCAAATCACCCAATGTCGATGCATATCCACTTCGTCCTCAGCCAACGATCTCCAATTCATTCGTGGCCCTCATTTGACTTGTCTTGAACCCACCTTGACTTGGGTCAATGCCATCTTCACCCCTTCTGCAAATCCTCTTGTCGTCCTTGTGCTTGATGTGGACCACCCATGGCCGTCTCGGCCTCGGTCCCTCGGTCCAAGCGTCCTAGTCCGCCCTTCGCTACACGTGGTACATCGGCACAAACCTTCTCTTGACCTTTTTCCCTCGTCATCGACCACCAACACAACCGAGACATATTGCACCACATACACTAACTCGACATGTTGGTTAGTTCAAGTCACGCTAGAACCAACTCAACAAAATCTCAATAATCTCAACTTGACAATCACTCATCATCCACAATGTCAATTGTCAACGGTACATCTCAACCTTGTCAGCTCACCATGCATAGGTATTCATATTATCATTTATTGATGCCCCAAATTTAATAACATGAGCAGGATTACATCTTTTCCACATTCTAGTGAGCATGTATGTATAACAATGTGACAATGCATTACAGCATGGACATTGAACATTGACTGGGACTCCCATCTGACTTCACAATCAGCAAAGCAGCTCTTTATTATCCTTGTGCATTCACCATTCACTGAATCATGTTTAGACAAAGATATTAATAATAACTTAGATCTTCAAAGTATCGATAAATCTCTGTCCTTTCGCAATTCCTTGATGGAGCCCAACAATGTAGTCTGCGGCCTTAATTTTCCTGTATTGTGCTGGTCGCTCCTTGCCCAGCAAACCAGCCGCTGGCTCAAGCACTTTCTGACCTTCCACGCCGTGGAACATGGCCAGTGAGAGTCTCTCCTTGTCTGCATTCGTCACAACCCTGTGCACCGGACTTTTGAAGATCCCATTGTTCATTATCTGTGTCAGAATTTCACAATCGAATTCAGCACTGCATTTAGGAACTCGCATTTGCATAATTATAGACTCTCTCTGTTTCTCTTAACAAAAGAAGAAGTGACTCTATGAAGATTCCAGTGAGGAAGCGACTTGGATTTTCAGATACCTACCTCCATGGAGTCTCCCAAGTTGATAATCAACGTGTGAGGTTTGGATGGAACAGTGTACCAAATGCCATCCCTTTGAACTTGCAGGCCCCCAACATCATTGTCAACGAGAAGTATCGTGACAGCGCCACCGTCAGAGTGAGGCTTAATGCCAAAGACGAGCTCGGGCCTTGGACACGGAGGGTAATAGTTGAACCTGGCAATTGCTGGGGCTTTCTCCCCAATCTGGCTGATGAAATAATCTTCGCCAAGCTCCAAAATTTTGCCCATCGCTCGTAGGACATTGTCCCTAACATTCTTGGTTTTTGATGCATACTCGTGCAGAAGATCCCTGCAAGCAAAGGCCGTACAATAGTTCATTCAATAGAATTATTTGCTAATTTTTTTTTCAGGTTCTTCTCGTTCATTCAACACCCCACTCCTCTCCCCTGGAGTTTCAGTGTTCCTATCCTTCAATGACATAAGGAGAAGAAATTTCGAGTAAACGAGTAGATAACCTGAAGGAGTCAGGGTGTTTGGGCCAATAAGCAAGGTTCCTCTCATCTTCTGGTTCCACCCTGAGTTGCAGCCGATCTTGCCAGTCGAGTATCTGATCTTGGGATGTCACCATGTCATTGCCATAACCTTCCATCTGGAACCGCTTGCCGCCTATCAAGTTACTGAATTTCTGCTTCTCTTGGAGCGGCTGGTGGAAGAAATCTCGTGATGCGGCCATCACATGGTCCATCAGAGATGCTTCTATCCCATGGTTGGTAACCTGCACAAAGTAGACGATGCTGTTAGTCCGTGGCTGAGCAAGCAAGCACTGCACGATGCAAATGGGAAGATAATGAACTGAACGACTCACCAGGAAGAGTCCCCAGGTCTGCAGTGCTGACCGGAGCTTGGAAGCCTCATCGGCAGCCGGCAGCCTGCTGAGGTCTATGACGGGAATGGGCTCCGGCATGTGAGTGGCCAATAGCAGGCTTTCAGGACGATCCTGCTCCTGCAGCACGAACTGGCTCGGTAGTTCCACCACGCCTGCCGCCAATTCTTGCACTGGGGTTGGCACCCTCCATGACTCGTCAGCCATTAGTGTTCTGGGATGGGGTACTTAAGTGTTTATTGCCTCTTGCTGAATTGAATATAGAGAGCTCGATCTTCCATCATACTTATAGTCTGCCAGGGGCCCTAAAACTTACAGTTGAAGTTATCACCAGTTAGTCAAGCACGGTCATTATCTGATAAAATAGTAGCCATTGCTTTTGAGAAGAAGAAAAATCGTCAAGGAACATTAGAATAGTCAGCTAGAAAACTGGATTCGGCATCCGAGTCCGATCCCAGCGTCCGGTCAGTGCAGTGCCACTAACCGAGACCTAGGGTTAGGTACCGGAAGCGCAGGTCCACCCCGACAGCAGCGTCTAGTCATACACCAATGCCTCCTTTTCTTTTTCTAAGTCCACAACCATTTCACCCTTGCTTTCTATATTGCTAACCACAAAGTGTAGAACTTGTGTGCACGTGTGTTAGCATTTTTTAAGCATTTTTTCAAGGGTTAAAAGTTAGCACACTAGGTCCCTAATGCATATGCAAGAATCATGTCACCTAGGGGCACTCGATAAACCGCTTAGCCAAAGAATTCCTCTCTTCATAGTACAACTATCAATTATAAGTGTGATCACACTATCTATAGTGTCTTCACCAAAACCAAAACCCTAAACAATACCTTTACCTTGATCTCCGTAGGGTTTTTGTTTTTCTCTTTCTTCTTTTCCAAGTTGAGCACTTGATTATCTTTTGGTCATCAACGCCCACCATGATCATCCTATAGCTCCACACTTGGCATGGGACCATCCTTACTTGTCTACACACTTAGCACAAGGATTAGTCCCTAGGTTTTATCAATTACCCAAAATCAAACTTGGGCATTCACGGTGGAACACTTGAGGTGTTAGCACATTTGTGAAGGTGGAGAAAAGAGGCGTTGTTCAGCTCGGGGTGCTGCCCACCGCCCCTAGGAGGGCGGTGCACCGCTAGGGGCCATCCGATGCCACCGCCCCAATAATCCAGAGAAGGGGAAAACCATGGTGGGCACCGCCACGGGCACCGCCACCCCTGTCCGATGCCACCGCTGCTTTTTTCCAAAGAGTTGTGTTTTGGAGTCTGGCTAGGATGGTCACCGCCCCTCCTAGGGCGGTGCCACTGCCATCTTGTCCAGTGCCCCAACGGCTAGTCAAACTAGCCATTGGATGAACGTTGGAGGGGCACCGCCACCCCCCTCTCCGGTGGCACACCGCCGTGTCCGGTGCCCCGGCAGAAACCGCCCCAAGGGGTATAACGGCTCTATTTGCTTGTGTGGCTATAAATAGAGGTGGTGGCCGGCCTTGGCCACTCTCTTGGCACTTCATACACTTGAGTAAACCCTTTGTGAGCTAAGCAAACACACTCCACTCACATTCACACTTGATTTCATCATTTGAGTGAGATTGGAGAGCCTCTAGTGTATTGCATAGTGATTTTGCATCTTGTGGCACTAGTTGGTTGATTTGAGCTGGTGGAATTATTGTTACTCTTAGTGTTTGCCGACACCTAGATGGCCCAGTGATTGGAGGATCGTTGGGCGGCTATCGGTGATTGTTGCCGGCTCCGATCGTGGTGATTGTGAGGAGTTCTTGTGCCTTCTCCGTGGGAGATCACAAAAGACAACTCTAGTGGATTGCTCGTAGCTTGTGGATCCCCATCTTGTGTTGGTTGTGAGGCACCCGGTTGCGGGTTAGGTGTGTGAAGCCTATAAGCGCGTGAACCTCCAAGTGGGTATCGCTACAACAAGGACGTAGCTTGCCGACAAGCAAGTGAACCTTGGTAAAAATCTTGGTGTCACCTCTTGGTATTCATTGTGATTTATTTCTCGCTTGCTCGTCTCTGTATATCATTCACCACTTCTCTTGTATTTACATTCCTATAATACTTGTGTAGTGGTAGTTGTACTTTGGCAAGTAGAGCCTAGCTGAGTAGCTAGAAGTAATTAGTTGATCTAATTAGTTAGCTCACTAGCTCTTAGTTGGTAAAGTAGAGACATAGCTCTTGAGTGCCGTAGTGATCATAATTGACTAGAATATTGGGTAGGTGGCTTGCCTTTTTCGTGTAGAGCTAGAGCAAAACACAATTACACCATTTGTCTTACTAATCAAGTTGCTCTAGTTGTTTTAAAGAATTTTTATTAGGCTATTCACCCCCTCTGGCCATTTAGGACCTTTCAACCTCGAGTGCATCAACAGTTCATTCATCACTCTAGTACCTAAAATTGGGAACCGATAGACAGTTAATGATTTTCGACGTATCTCGCTCTTGAATATCAGTCTAAAGATTCTTACCAAGATACTAGCAGACAGGTTGTAGTCAGTAATTCTCAAGCTCATCCACAAGAACCAATACAGTTTCATTCGTTCCCGTACAATTCAAGATTGTCTCGCCTGGAGCTTTGAATATATACATTAGTGCCACTAGTCACACAGAGAGACCTTCATCCTCCAGCTTGATTTTGAAAAGGCGTTTGACACGGTGGAACACTCCGGCCATTTTGCTCATGCCACAACATATGGGTTTTCCCAACATATGGCTATCCTGAATCTGCAGTATCCTATCTTCTAGCTCATCGGCCATTCTCTTAAATGGAATCCCCGGGAAATTTTTCAAATGCAAACGTGGAGTCCATCAAGGGGACCTATTATCCCCCCTGCTGTTTGTTTTAGCGGCAGAGCTTCTACAAGTGCTTATCAACAGAGCATCCAACATCAACTTGTTCAAAGCCCCGATACCCCATGCGGACGGTGAGTTCCCTATAATTCAGTACGCGGACGACACCCTGCTCTTACTCCAAGCAGACGCCGGACAGCTCTTTTTCCTGAAGGCACTGTTGCATAGCTTTGAAACTTCATTAGGGTTAAAAGTCAACTACAGAAAGTCGCAATTGATCCCTATCAATGTAAGCCAAGAAAAAACTCAGCTCCTAGCAAACACTCTTGCTTGTCAGATTGGGAGCTTCCCTTTCACGTACTTGGGTTTACCGATGGGTACCACCAAGCCAAGAATAGAGGATTTGAGGCCCATCATGGACCAAGTTGAACGAAGACTCTCAGCTTGTTCGACATGGCTGTCCTACTCGGGGAGATTACAAATGATCAACTCGGCCATTACTCCTATAATCACCTACACTCTTTGCAACATCAAAGTACCAAAATGTTTCATTGAAAATATAGATCGTGCTAGAAAACAGTGCCCCTAGCGTGGCAGCGATGTGAATGCAAAGGGGGGAAATCTTGTAGCCTGGCCGAATGTCATGAAGCCCAAGGAGAGAAAGGGGGTTTAGGGGTCATTAACCTGAGGTTACAGAATGATGCGCTCCTGCTTAAGCAACTTCACAAGTTTTATAACAAAGAAGATGTGCCATGGGTCCATCTCGTCTGGGATAAGTACTATGTCGACAAGGTGCCACATACATGCCGAGAGATGGGCTCCTTCTGGTGGCGGGATGTGATGAGGCTCAATACTATCTATAGGGGCATTGCAAGATGCACCCATGGAGACGGTTCTACTGTAACTTTCTGGGATGTTGTCTGGTTGGACTCGGTTCTTTCTGAAGAATACCCACGGCTGTACTCTTTCGCCAGAAATACCAATATGTCAGTCCGGGAAATGATGAAGGAAGAGGATCTGAGTGCAATCTTTACACTGCTCCTATCAGCACAAGCTCATGATGAGATGATGCAGCTCCAAAGCTATCTGGAGAATCTGGAATATGACGATGCCTCCAATGACTCTTGGAGCTTGATTTGGGGGACCAGTTACTCCAGCCGCAGATTCTACACCTTTGCTTTTAGCGGCATAGAGGCGCATCCCTATTACAAATTCTTTGGAAGTCTCGATGCACTCCGAAATAAAGTTTTTCGCATGGTTGGTTCTGATGGATCGGCTAAATACCAAGTCTATGCTAAGGAGGAATCTTAACATCCAGGATGACACCCTGTGCATCATGTGCAATTCTGGAGCTGAAGAAGAAATTGATCACCTGTTCTTCCAATGTCCTTTTTCGGGGCAGTGCTGGGCCTCCATTGGCTTCACGTGGGACATCAACTTGCCATTGCCAGAACGTCTTGCAAGTGCCTATCAAACTCACGGCCTGGAATTCTTCACAGAAGCTTCCCTGATAGCAGCCTGGGAGCTTTGGAAACTACGAAATGACAAGGTTTTTCAGAGACAGGATCCTATGCATAGCATTTGGTTAGCCAATTTTAAGAATCAATGTCTTTTGCAGTCACTTAGGTTTAGGGATGACTTAAGGTCTTCCTTTTGTTTTTGGCTTGATTGATGCATTCAGTTAATTCAGGTTTGTAAGGCCTGTACTTCCTGTTTTATAATATATTAAAATCAATTGTGGAGATCTCTCCCACAATCCTTTGCGTCAAAAAAAACCCCGCATTACGAAGAATGGTTTCTATGTGTAATGTCTTGGGCTATAGAAACTGCAGGTAGTTCTGCGCTGGGACTGCCCTAATAGTACTAATAGTTAGCTTAGCTAGCTAATAGTTTTTTTTTTTAGAAATGAAAACGACTTCCCGCTTCTGAACATTACTGATGATGAGTTAGCTAGCTAATAGCTAAAAAACTACTAACTATTAACTAATTAATTATTAGTAAGGAATGTTTAAATCCAAATGCTAATAGATATTGGGATAGCTGATTGGACATGTAGAGAATAAAACTACGAGCACCCCTTCACCAACTAATGAACTAATTGTTAGCATCTCTACTTCCTAGTAGTTATCAGGTCTATTTGGATTTCTACATCGAAATTTTTACTAGCAGTAGTAACTCTATCAGCGCTCATGGATACAGACATACTCTCATAATACTATCTAGGTGTGGGTAAGCAGCCTTCTCTTTCTTCTTCATTTCATCGTTTTATTTATATGTCTTGTTAATTTGAAACACAGTAGAAAACAGAGACACTAGCTCTATCAACATCTTCAAATAGCTAGACCCGTAAATTTTAAAATTAATAAACACAACATATGCATAAATCTGTCGGTCGAGATAAGCTTCACTTACTGCTGAAATAACAATTAGTTGAAAATAGGATCACAAATGAATAGATTATACCGCAAGCTAACCGAATCAGCTAGTTTTATTTCTTCATTTGGGTTGAATGCGTGCATAATGATACTCATATCTAGGGTAAGAGCTTGTTTCGTGCGCCTTTTCTCCGTGCCAGAGCTGACCAAGTCAACTGGCCTTTGAGCACCGTAGCGGCTGGTACGTCAAGTGCATATTATTATAGATAAAATACAGATTACGATACAGAATTGCAGAGTTTTTTTTTAAGGAACAATACAGAATTGCAGAGTAAGTACGCAACTGACAAGGAACAGGTCAAGTCCATAATAAAAAAGAACAATTTGCAATACAGTATTGCTTTCTTCTTCGTCAATCGTCATTATCAAAAATAAAAAGAGAGGTACCAGAGAGTTGGTGCACAGTTTTACCGGAGAAAGCTAGGGTACGTTTAGTATGGTCCACCACGTGCAGCTCTAGCACCAAAGCGGACGAAACTATACGAAACAATTTTATGAGAAAGAGCGTTCCTAGGTGTTTGTTTATGGAGGTCGGAGCTATTTTCAGGCACCGAACAAAAACGGGCTAGGCGCTGTGATGCTGATGCACAAAGGTACAGTTGGAGGAGACGATGCACAAAGGCCAAATGCGCAAAAAGGTGTTTTGTCTCGTGCTAGGTACGTTTCTTTTCCTTGACAACAAACGTGATTATATTATAGTTCAACAGCACCTAGATGTGAGTAAGGAAAAAAGAGTTGTTCATTACAGACTGCAGAGCTTGCCATAGTGGCCTAGTGGGCACTTGTTGCACATCAGCCATGTTGGTACATGGGAATTTAAAAAGTCCTAGGCTGTAGATGTACAGCTGCAAATGCCTGCTTTTGCAAGCAAATGTGCAGTCTGAGATGTGAATCTTGGAATCTTGAAAAGCCTAAAGCTTGTATGCTGATTGCTACCGAGGAACTCCTGTGTGAAGTACGTGTTTAAGGCCTAGTTTAGATCCAGTCTGTAAAGTTTTGGGGTGTCACATCGGATGTTATATGGGGTGTTCAGATACTAATAAAAAATAAATTAGAGAATCCGTTAGTAAATCACGAGACGAATTTATTAAGCATAATTAATCCGTCATTAGCACATGCGTGTACTGTAGCACTTTGTTGTCAAATTATGGACTAATTAGGCTTAAAAGATTCGTCTCGTAAATTAATCGTAAACTGTGCAATTAGTTATTTTTTAGTCTATATTTAATACTCCATACATGTGCTCAAACATTCGATATGACAGGGTATAAAGTTTTGGTGTGGAAACTAAACAAGGGCTAAATCTCCGGTCAGGAGGTGTGGAGTGGTCATTGCTATTGATGAAATAGACTACCTGCTGGTTATCTGATAGGAAGTTGAGATTAGTCAGGTGTAGCCGAGAGGCTACCACTGCAGCCAGTACCAGTGCTGCTGCTTCAGCCATGATTACTGAAGAAGAGTTTGTAATCGCTGCCTAGTTCATGCTTGAAACATATCTAAAGCACATTTTTCTATTGGAAGTAGAGACCAGACAAATAAATTTTGAATACGTGTCCTTAATCATAGCTACTCTCTTCATTTCAAATTATAAAACAAGATTTAACACGAAGTTTTTAATATGCACCAAGGCCAAACCAGCTACGCAAATTTCACTCAGCCTTTGGAGAGAGAGTTTCTTGTAATGTTTTTGTCTTTTCCTTTGGGCCTAGATGCCTTGTATTTTTCTTTTCAGCCTTTTTAGCTTTGTATTCCTGTACATAATATTCTTTCATTGAATGGAAAGGAAAAAAATAGGTAGGGGAATCCCCTGCTGATCCGCTAAAAAAAACACTATGTCTAGATTACACTATAAAAGAGTGAGTAATTTGTGGGGGTTATCCCTCTTTCATAACCGTTTGATCTTGACACCGTTTCATATGAGCCTTCCGTCGTCCGAGGTTTTACTCTCCCTCATTGATAACCGTTCGATCTAGACGCCGTGTCAACCGACCCTCTCGATCACGTACGCCTGCGCCGCTCGACTCTCTCACAGCTAGCCCCTATCCGTGTCCTAACCCGTTATCATGCATGGCCTTTCTATATGAGCACATAAATATAATCTAATTAGCTGAATCCAACGCGTCTAAGTCTTAAGTCGTTTGGTCTAATAGCCACATGCGACGTAACAGGGCCCAAGTGTGATTTTGCTTTCATGTAGCTGAAGCCAACACCTGGACTTGACATGTCATGCACGACACGTTCATGCACATGCACCACGCCCAAACTTGTGTATTGATGATTGTTTACCTCATATTTGAACCTTGTTCTATACGGCCGATCAAATTGAGTCAGCACTTGGCATCTACCTTTATTGTACATCGACAATTTAATTGACATTTTCATTGCATTTCAAATAGTTTTAAGAAACATGTACGTGTTGCACGCGCATATTTGTTAGTATATAATAAAAGTAAGTAATGTATGTAGAAAAGCAATTTGAACGAGGGAAGTACTTAAATAGATCATTATTATGGGTTCAAATTTCTATTTTTACTTTACAAACTAAAAAAGATAAATATAGACATATATAGAACGGGAGAAATAAATAGAAAAAAAAAGGACAGAGAAAAATATTCCTATTGCGCCTTCTCTCTCCCTCCACTAGTTCATTCTGCTAAGCCCGAATGCTTTGGTTGAATTAATTCGGTCAATGCTTCGAAAGACGGGCATCCATGAAGATGGCGAAGAGAAGACTTCATTTGTTTACGCAGGGAGGGTGAACATCCGCGCAACTGCTCTGATATTTGTTTAGGCAGGCGATGTCGTCGGCTAGTGAAAGAAAAAGATTCCTACTCACCCGCCGCGGCATCCGTGCCTCGGCGTTGGATCCGCCGCAACGAGCGGCGGTGCCCAACTGGCAACCCCAGCGTGGGCCTGCTTCGAATTCCCTGGCAGCGGCGGCGGCCATTTGCGGTGCGGCAGTGGTACGCCGTGGCAAGTGGCATACTGCAGGTGGAAGTCGCATACACCTGCGGCGGAAGCTTGTTGGTGAGACAGCTTGATGAAACTGATCGAATCGCCGGAGTTCAGTTTGTGCACAGTGCTATTCCGGTCATCCGGTGATAGCTTAAAATATTACTCATAGCTTATTCGATCGCATGGTTCTGCAAATCGCAAGCGAGCGACCAGCACCAGCAGTGGCGAAGGTGCCCAACTGACGGTGGAGAGCGGCCAACGGAGACGGAGAGATGGGAGTGATGGCTCTGCTCCATCTCGATGGGGGTCAGAAATTCACCTAGACTAGAAACTCCCTTAGGCCTGGCCCAGGATCAGCTAGGAATGAAGCCCGATCCACGGGGTCACTCCGGCCTGGAAGCGATCCCGGCCCATGAACGCTGGTGGGTTGTCCGGTCTACCCACGCTTAACGCCCGTGACTCCCCCCGGCCCCACGCCCTCACGGTTCGAGAGCTTCCTGCGATGCCGGCGACGGCGGAGGATTCCCCGGCGATACGGAAGCTAGGGCCGTTCTTCCGGCTTACCGAAGTACACCTCTGGTAAAGTCTCCTGTCTCCCCTACCCGCTTCTCAGCGTAGGGTTTGCCTTTTTCGAGGAGTGTCCCGTCTCCTCAAACTACTCTCTCCCTGCAGGCTGCAGGGACGATTCGTATGGCGCGGGACCTCACGATGGCCAGAAGAACTGGCGCTCGGCGGAGGCTGCTCTCGTGGTACGGTCTCTGACCCGCTTTGGTGTAGCTCAGTCTTTAAGCTTTCTGAGTTGGGGGACGCTTGTGCTTCGACTAGTAGATGGTTAATTTCGTCGGGCTACTGGTAATTTCTTGGTATCTGTATTATTGAGGAAGAAGGCCCAACACGTAATTTCAGGCTTTCCCAAGAGTCTAGTTAACACAAAATGTTAATGGTCGGCTGGTCGCATGCACTTTAAGCAATGTTTTTATATGATATGATAAAATACCCTGGGCACATGTATAACAGAGGACCGATAAGTGCATAACTATTTATCCTAGCTCTACCAGGAAATAATCCTGGACCTCGTAATGATTCAGCCTGGTCAGGTTAGAGAACCTACTAAACATGTCGAGTGACCACTCTTCGAGCATCATTTTCTTGAAAGCACATTGTTGACATGGAAGCTTGCTACATAACCGGTAGGGGATTACTGTAGGAAGGGAAAGCTGGCGTTGACAATTTAAGTCATTGTTGCAACATCTGTTCATGGCTTCATGCCTCATTTTATAAGTCATATTGCCCACACATAACATTGTAAAAGTAAAATCAGTAGCAGTTATTTTTCCTTTTCCCTTATGTGTCAACCGATTTCTTACTGTGTATATGAACTGTCTATCAATAGGCCATTTGTTTGTTGAAGATTTGGAATTGGCCAACCTCATGGGTTCTTTGGGGCTTCCTTTTTATTCAGCACAAGTAAGTGGTCAGTGCTCACATAATGCGACGCCATGTTACTGTTCCCCTACTGGTTCCATTGCTTAATTCCTTTATGCATTGCAGAACAAGAACACACGGCAACAAGGGAAAGAAAAAAGGAAGACAAGCACCGCGCAAAGCAGCAAACACTCAAATCAATGATGCTGTGAGGATATGTTCCAATACTGAAGATAGAGAAAGTGCTGTTGAATCATTGGATGTTATGGAGCACATGCACTCATGCAATTTATCTGGGACTCCGCTGGGTTACAATGAACCCTGCCGTGATGACACTGACAAGATGCTTAGGGAAGACAGTCCTTGTGTTGAAGAACAAGAAGAGTCTGGCTGTAGCACCATCTACTCTGCTGACAAAGCCCCTGGCTGTGATGCTAAAAGTCTGCTCACTGAACTTGGGACTTTTTAGCTTTCTGATAACTTGGGCAACCCAGTAAAAGAAGACTTTAATTCAAGAAGATCAAGCTTCTGACAGTGTGTTGCTAGATTCTGAAGAGATGTCAAGGCATGACTTGTGTCGACATTTATCAGGAAGAAGAAGGTCGACCCCAACGCCTGCGGGCACTGCGGGAAGACGGGCCATTGGGCAAAGGAATGCTCAAATCGCAAGCAAGAGAAGAAGGCTGAGGCTCATTTAGCGTAGGCTAACAAGGATGATGAGGCCACTCTCCTGATGGCGACATTGCACGCAGGCGAGCTGTGTGACAGCTGCCTGGCCAGGAAGCAGAGGAGGCTGTCGTTCCCAAAGGCGGCCAAGTATCGCGCGACGGACGCTCTCGAGCTTATCCACGGCGATCTCTACGGGCCAATCACATCAGCCACAAACGGTGGTCGGTGATACTTCCTCCTGCTCATGGATGATTGCAGTCGTTATAAGTGGCTGCAACTCCTGACGAGCAAGGACGAGGTGGCGGAGGCGATCAAGAAGTTCAAGGCGCGCGCGGAGGAGGATAGCGGCAAGAAGTTGCGCGTGCTGTGGACTGATCGCGGCGGCGAATTCAGTTCCGTGGAGTTCGTTGCGTACTGCGCGGATCAGGGTGTGGTGCGACACCACACCGCGTCGTACTCGCCACAGCAGAATGGCGTAGTGGAGCGGCGGAAGCAGACGGTGGTCGGCATGGCTCGATTCATGATGAAGGACAAAAGCATGCCGACAAGGTTCTTGGGGTGAGGCGGTGACCACGGCGGTGTTCATCCTCAACCGCGCGCCCACCAAGGCCCAAAAAGGCAAGACGTTGTTCGAAGCTTGGTATGGGCGCAAGCCGAGTGTATCCTTTCTCCGGACATTTGGCTACATCGGCCACGTCAGGAAGACGAAGCTGGTCCTCACCAAGCTGGAGGACAGGAGCACACCGATGGTGCTCCTGGGCTATGAGGAAGGTACCAAGACATACCGGCTCTATGACCCACGCGGAGGTAAGGTGGTTGTCTCGCACGACGTCGTTTTCGAAGAGAAGGCGGTGTAACAACCCAAAAATGCACACACCAAAAATCACAACTACAAAATTTTTCTTAAAACCCCCCATGTGATGATGAGTGACATTGTAGGAGCCAACCCTAAGTGTTGGCTTAGAAGTAACCCAACTAGACAATTTCATGAGAATGGCATGTCATATGTTATCAAGTGTATTTAATTACTGACAAATGAAACATAGCTCACATTGTCAACTCAAATAGTGATTTGGATTTTCTTTTATTTTATGTCATGTCTAAAAACTCCTTTAAAGAAAACACCATGAAGAAATTATGACTCAAACCAAAGGATAAATATTTAAAAAGGAAAAACTAATCCTATTTATTGTATAACAAAACCACCCCATTTTTGTTATACAAAATAGCTAAATAAATTCCTAAATATATGAAAGAGAATGAAGTGGGCCACATATCCAAAGACTAATGAATAAAGTGCACCAAATTAGAATTCAAATTTTAAACCAAATTTAAATTTGAACAAAGGAGAGGAAAAAGAAAATAGAAAACAGAAAAGAAAAGAAAAAGGGGAGAAGGACACGCAGCTCAGGCCTCGCAGCCTAGCTTCTCGGCCTGCCAGCACAGCCTCGCCAGCGCGCAGCAAGCCGGCCCAACACGCGCGGGCCCAGCGGCCAGCCCCGCACGTCGATCACGCCCCGCGCCTCCCCGCCTTCGCTCGCTGTCGCTGCCACTGCGCCCCGCACGTCAGCCGAGCGCTGCTCACCCGCGCGCCCCTTTCTCTTCGCCCGCAGTCGTTGCCAACGGACCCTGCATGACAGCCCTCCCCTGCTCATCTTCCTCGCGCTCACGCTCAACCGCTAGCCAACCGGAGGCCGACAGCGATGGCAGAGCGGGCTAGGGGGTCACGCCCGGACCATGGCCTTGCCCCCGCCCTTGGCGCCGTGCCCACGCAAACTCCGTGCCAACCACCCACGCCCCGCGATGCCGCTCGATGCGCTCGACGCAATCCACAGCCGTCCGCCTTGGAGCTCGGAGCTCCGGCTATAAAGCCACGGCCTCGGTTGCCCTAGCGGTCGTCCCATCGCCCGCCGCCACTTGGTGGCCATCCACTGCGCACCCGAACCAAGGGAGGAGGGAGAAAGGGGAAGGAGGTGAAAAAGCGCCGAAGCCGCTGCGGGGGGGGGGGGGGGGGGGGGGAAGGAGGTCGCCGTAGCCGAAGACAACGCCGTCGTCTTCATCACTGATGCAGGCGATGCGGCACTGCATGGCCTTCGAAGCTACCTTGACGCCGAAGCCCTGCCTTGAGCCCTGGACGACTTCGCCGTGCACCCACGAATCCGCTGAAGCCCCTGTCTGCCCAGTCGAGCCACTGGAGAGCCTACAACTGCGACCTCGCCACCGGCGAACACTGTTGAGCCGCCGTTCGCCGTGGCCAGCGCCTCGGTGAGCCTCGGCCGCCACCTGGACCCCACCATCGCAGTCGCCGTAGCCTGGGGTTGCTTCTCCCCTCCCCAATTGGACACCAGCACCGCCACGAAGGCTCACAGCCAGCTCGCCGCCGGCAAGAGCACCACCGCGGGAGAAAAACAGGGGAACACCCCCTCGCCGGCCACCTGCACGTAAACCTGGTGCACGTGAACCACAGACAGAGGAAGAGAGGGGTGGACGCGGCTCATCGGAAGAAGACGCGGTCCACCGTGGACCAGCGCATCCGTCCACCGTGGATCGTGAACCGTGGACCACGCCCCAGTGGAGGCCCATGGCCGTGACGTGGCTGCGCCATAGCACGCCACGTGTTCGGCCCAGCCCGGCCCAACCCGAAGCCCGTTTGAGACCCAGCTATAGTCTAGCACCGTAGTAAGAACAGGAACTATGAAAGATGATAAAATGGTTCTGATTGCTCACCACCTACTTGAAAGTAGCATAGGTGCTTACATAGAATGGTTAGTTAATGAACTAATGATGACTGCTAATAAAATTGAATATAAGGACGCACATTTAGTAATACTTCCTATAGATGCAATAACCCACAAGCTAGATAGCCTTGCATATCCTTAGAGTCTTTTATTTTCCTTCTATTGAGTAAGTCTTGCTGAGTACAATCGAGTACTCAGGGTTTATTCCCCCTGTTGTAGGTGATCGGAGGATACTTAGAGCTGACACTTGTGTGTGGAAACTTCTTGGTGGGCTCAGAGAGGATTCCTTTCACGCTACGACCGTAGTGTTTATTTATAACCCTTACTAAAGGTTTTTATAAGAAAAGATGTAAAATCTGATAGCAGCTCTTGTATATAAATGTCCCCTATGTTAATACTCCACCATGTCATTAAATTAATCTTTGCTTCCTCTGTAACTCTGATAACATGGTTATATTTCGCTGTTATAATCAATTGAGGTAATATTCTGTTACTGTAATAAAGTGATATAAGAAATGACTTAAGAATGTTGTAAGCTTTATTCTTTCATTTATGATCCTGATGAAAAAATGTGGATTTTTGAGTTCTCCCTTGGGGTGTGCTCGATGGAACTGCATAATTTAGTATTCTCTCTTGAGTACTTAGTGTCTAATGGAAGACAAGTACTCCTGGGAGGCATTGGATTAGGTGGTTCTGCCACAGGTGGTATCAGAGCATAACTGAGGAAATAAAGCTTTAAAATCCTTTTCTAAACTAAAATTTGACAACCTATTTTGCAAAAAGTTAGGGCGTTTAACTACGAAGTATATAAGTAGCCCTATTGCTATAGTTAAGCATCCGGAATAGGTTTAACTAGCCTTTCTTCGGTGGATGGGCTCTCATGTAGTATATGATCTTTAAGATAGGCGCGCTAATGCCTTAGTCGCCGTATTGCTGGTAGGTGTGCCTTTCATAGCTGTCATGCGAGTCGTATTGTGCATGACCGACCGACCCTTGTTTGGTAGTTACTGCTACAGTGTGTCTTCGTGCTTCATGTTCTCCTATGGTTCACGCCTGCCATAACCCATGTCTCCCTGTACTCTTTTTTGTGCTCTTATCGGACCCTTGCCCTACAGCCGTATTAGTCATTAATGGCCTCAAACATCTCTCGCCTTGAACGCATGAAAAATTCGGTCGATTCATTTGTAGTGATCCCACGCAGGAACCTTAGTGGACTGCGCCAGGACCACTGACCACCCTACCATTATAAGTAGGGCCTGGTCTAACCATTGGTACCACCACCCAGTGCACTCCAGCTCGCTTAGCCTTTTCCTTTTAAGCAAGCTTTTCACTCAATCCTCCTTTGCAACCACCACTAGGGATGGCAGGAGCCTAGGTTAGCAGCTACTACCTGAACACTAAGGGATTTTCCCAAAATCTTGTATGCCACCCTACAAAAGCTAAGAGTCAAAGATCATCCCGAGTATGAGGGTCGTGAGTATGAAAAGTATGGCACTGAGCGGTGTGAAGTTACCGTCTATATTGGGAAGAGTGAGGAGTTTTCCGACATCACTAAAGCCTAGAATGTGACCACAACCGGGGTTTGCTTCATCGACACCTACCAAGTTGTGGCCCACAAAGCCTTACGGTACCTTTGCCAGATCTATGAAGAGCCTATTGCTCGTACCCCCATGATGTTCTTTCCACCTGTGGAAAAGAATCGATGGGTATGGAGGGCTCATATGGAGGCTTTGCAAGGACGGGATGCATAAGAAGATAGTCCAACCATGGTGCACTTGACCTTGTACCTGCTTGCTCTAGATGAGCAGTACGATTGGCAAGCCTCGGAGCTGAGGAAGTGCCTTCAGCGAGCCGAGGAAGCCGAGATCTTCTCCAAGATGCTCTAGTTGTAGCTTGCTGAAGCGCATGCTAGTGTGGCAGCCATAGAGAGTCATGACATTGCCATGTTAGAAGCCCTAAAGTAGGCTGCTGATTGACATGCCCATTAGTTGGGAGAGGCCTACCTTGTCACTAGGGCCAAGCGTAGGACGCTGGCCGCTGAAAGGCAGGATCCCTTGATCTTGGAGGGAATCCCTGTCCACCTACCAGAAAGGAGAATCAGTGTTGTAGTATCGCCAGTACCCCCACCCTCAGAAGTGTTAGAAGTAGAGCCCTTATTTCTCCTCACTTAGCCACTACCTAGAGAGGAGGCAGATCCATAGCCTGGGCGATAAAAGAATCCACCGAGCCCAAGAATGAAGATGTGTGGTCCCGACAAAGTAGATTAGTTGCCTTGGGAAGATGTACCCATAATTAGTGGTGTCTTTCGTTGTTGTCCTCTAGTATTGTAATCTTTCCATTGTATTTTGTCCGTAGTTGTTGAGATCGCCCGATCGTAGGGAAGGTGAACGATATGTCGAGAATGGAAGAGTGAGTGCCTGTATGTTGTACTAGCATAAGGATATGTGGGATGTGCATTTTATTTATGTCGTTGTGTTTATTGCGTCTATCTATCCTTAGGTCTCGTTAGACGTGCTTAGGGTTTTCAAAGGCGATGTTAAATGGGTTACAAAAGAGCCACCATTCAGATGCCAGTAGACCAGTCATTATTGGATAATGTAGGACATTGTATCAACTAATTGTGGATGTCGTAGCAGAGCACTTGAATCTCTTTAAATCAAATCCATTATGGGATTTGAATTCCTTGTCCCTTGTTGCGAAAGGAACCTTTGTTGTCTGAATCTTCCCTTGCAATACTTTTTTGATTCTGTGGTCTATGACCCCACCGCCTTCATGGCGTGTAAGTTGGTAATAGTTGCCTGTTAATAGCTTATGTTGCCACGACAAAACCGAGGGCCCCTGTGGAATAGCTGCTGTAACACCCCAGGTGTTTGGCTTCCACATTTGCACTTGCATTTCATGAACATGAGCATCATTCATCCATTCATGAGCTTGTATTGCATGAAACATGTTTTCGAAATATTGCAACGTATCGTTATATTTCATGTGTGTTGTTTTTATGAAATGAAAAGTGTGCAACACTCAAGTGCAACATGTGCAACTCACTTTAGTGAAACATAGTAGTTAGTACTATGCAACAAGATCATGAAACATGTGAAACATGACTATGAAACAAATGTAATATTTTATTGGTTTTTCCTTGTTTCAGTACAACAATGCTTGATTCTTGTGTGACCAATGTGTGGTGTGGCTAATAATTCTCTTAAGTAACTTAGTTACACTTAGAATGTCATTTGGAACATTGTTCATGTTGATCATGTTGCCTAATTATGATTTCAAATAGTGGTTTGACTTGTTTTGACCCCTGAACTCTTTTGTTTGACAGTTTAAAAAGAGTAGCTTAGAGTGTTTGCATGTCTGAGCAACCGAAAGCAAAGTTGTAGCAAATTTTATAAGGAACAAACTTTGTTTAGAAGCCAAGTCATGAAAATGTGCATGACATGCTCAAAAAGGTCCCATAAGTCAGTGTTGAGGGCTGATTCAACACTTAGAAAATTTTCTAAGTCTAAAATGCAATGCCAGTTTGATCGAGCTGACTTTGGCTTGATATAACTCGTGATCCATTGAGAATTAGGTCTTGGTCCTTTGAAATGAATTGTAGCTGGTACTTAGGGCTACAACTTGTATCCTGACTGTTTTCGCTGATGACCAACAGATTAGGAGAGGAAGGGCCATCAAGTAACACTGTCAGGCATCATTATCAGACTGAATCGGAGCTACAGTAGCTGGTCGGTTTCAGAAAACAACCGCCGCATGGAGGACAGCCGTCGCCGGCCGCCTAACCGCGCAGGCCACACGTCGCGGCCATCCTAGCGCTGCTGGCCACTGCTTGAGCCCACGACCGCCTGCCCAACCAGCTCGCCATTCCATTTTTCGTTTTCAATTGCCTTCCCCGCTCGCCATAGCAGTGCAGCGCCACTCCGCCATTGCCGAGCGAGCTCCGCCATCGCCTAGCTCACTCGCCGCCGCAAAAACGCGACCTCCAGCTCAACCACAGCTCCGCCGTGTCCTCCTCTACCTCGTCGACCTTCTAGCCATGCCATCCGAGCCTTAGGTGAGGGTCAGTGGCCGTTTTTTCGAAGCCGCCTCCATGGCCACACCTCGCCGGAGCGGAGCTCACCGTGGCCAACTACCACCGGGACCCTCTCGTCCTCCTTTCTCTGCTTAGTTAGCTCCGTGGTGACCTCGTGGAGCTCATACCGCGCTTGGAGGAGGCAGCGGGGGCTCGCTGTCGTCTACACCTTGCACTGGAGCTTCGTCGTGCCGCCTTCACCGGCGACGAGCTACCTTTGGTTAGCCTTAGGCCTTGCCGGTAGCACCAGTCGATGCGTCTCGTCACGTAGATCACATAGGTGCCCTCGGTGTCGTTGGAATCCTCGTCGTCGACGAGCTAGGCCACTGTCGCGTCGTCGCAAGCCGCCTCCCCTGTTTTGTGTCGATGACAAGTGGGGTCGGCTGACACGCGGGTCCCACGCGTCAGTGACAGTTTAGTTGTAGGATAGTTCAAATTTGCAGATTTGAATGCTGTTTTGTGAATTTTGTATCTCCAAATTGGTAGATCCAAATGGTGTGATTCAGATTTTGGTAGAATCACAGTGAAGTCTAGTATTTAAGAAAAATATGACATGAGCACTTGAAGTGGAAATTTTGGATGAATAAAATAGGAACTTGAAATGTGTTTTTAAATGCATGCAAACTTGTTTAAATTATATCTTGAGTTTCTATGCTCTAAAAATTATGAAATTTTGTGGGTAAGCTATGTTTGCTTAGTGGAAGCTCTGGTAAAAATTTGAGAGTCATTGCATGTATGATTTTTGAGTTATAGATTTTCCTTTTATCATTGATTGATACTTGTGTAAATTTTTGTAAATTATTTAGGAATCCTATGACCATGAAATTTTGTGGGGAGTATCCTAGTACCTTAAGGGTGCTAGAAAAAATATAAAATATATTGCTTGACACTTTTCACTAAGGTGTCCTAATTATGTCATTTTAAGCCATTATGTCTTATCATTTTTGTGTAGGCTATTATACTTGTTCAAATGGTGTGAAATTTTTATAGTTGTCTACTTAGAGCATGTAGTATCTACTGTAATGTTTGTAGATTTAATGGTGTAGTTTTCATATATGTTTACCATTTCCTCTAAGTAATTAAATAAATTAAAAAAGATATTAAAAGAAATGTTTGGGTGATGAACACCCTACTTTCTGGTGTTCTTGTGATATGTGTAATAAGTGAGTAAAGTTAGTTTTGTTCAATTATGTGTTTACATCATAAGTCAATAATTATTTTGTTTGCATTATGTCCTTCTGGACAGTTCTGGGGACTTTATAAAGTTCCCCCTTGATAATTTGGTTTTCTGTGAATGTGGTGAATACAAAAGTTGTCGATAACTGATGTATCTAGCTCCTGTCAAAATTTGGTGGCATTTGGCCTAGTAGTTTATGAGTTACAGTCGTTTAAAGTTGGATCACAGCTTTGCCGGTTCTCTGTCTTGTTAGACAGATATCTGTTGATTAAAGAGTTATGCTTTGAGGTATGAAAATGAATTGTAGACAATTTCATAAGCTTTCCAAATTGTCTTGTTGCATGTCATTTGGATTTCTAAATCTCCAGTTATGGCCAGTTTACTGTACCGTTATATAGTCTCCATTTTGCTGAAATACAAATGCTTGAGTGTATGCTTGTTGCAATGTTCTCGTTGATTGTTTAAGGGCTAGCCTAACTTGAGAACATGCTTAGATGCAGGTGCTAGGTCCTTAACTGAAGATGAGCAATTGTACATTAGGTTGTATAAACTTGGTAAGTTAAAGTGATTTGAATAGAGCTTAAGTGGAATATGCAGACTGTAGTGAGCATGTGCATTCCCCGAGCATCCCTAACTTTGTTCATGTGCATCCATAATATTTATCGTGCGCATATATGCAATAGGTGTGTCGGAGGGAGTGACGCTGCTAGAGTTCGAGGGAGCCAACCAGGAGGAGGAGCCCAAGGTGCAGGAAGCCGACGAAGCAGCCGCCGAGGAGGAGTTGCCCGAGTGCCCTGACCACCGTCCTTCCTCTTTCCTGAAAGGCAAGCCCCGGAGCATATTAAGCCTCCCATGTTTTTACAAATACATTGAATATCTTTTATTCGTTGATGCTGCATTAAGTATAGGAATTGGTTGGAACCAATTGTTGCACTATATATCCATCTTTGTCCAGATATCGCACTGGAATCCTATTTAAGTTCAGGAACGGGTTAAATGCTTAGCCATGCTTAGTGCGGTAAAAGTAAGGTGATTTCCTGTCACCTACGAGCTTTAGGATGAGGTGGATCATGGTTGGCTAGAACCATGTTAATAATGAATTAAGACCAGGCGGAGTCTTGTATATGTTTGGACATAGTGACTCCATCTGAGTCGTTTAAGGACCGATACGATGTACGTCCTTATGTCATGTTGAACGCAGCCTAACACTTAGCTGGCCAGATAAGTTGTTCCGGCCACAAAGCCTAGTAGCTCATGTCATGCTCCCTCTGAGCCTCACTATGCGGATGCTCCCATTCATTTAACATAGCTTTGGTCAAGGTTGTCTGAGCCTGGAAGCCACTGCCATGTCTGCCTTGCCGCCAATGGAGCTGCACCGCTTCACAAGCTAATACGTGCGGTTCGGGACACCATACCTCAATTCGGCATTCCAATAGTTAGACTAGAAAGCCAGCTAGCAGCCTAACCCTCACTTTGGCGCAACCGAGTACTACTGGCCACCAATTTGGCGTTTTTCTCGCCGCCGGCTAGGTGTGTCGCCATGCCAGTGAAATTATGGTAAGGTCCGAAGTAGTTCAATTATTTGTATCCAGGAGCTCGCCTTGACCTCCTCTATCTGGTGCTCGGGCCATTTGTCCATGGTGCTTACCAGAGACATGGTGATGCGCCGGTGTCCATTGTAGAGCGCCGCCACTTCGCTCGGTCGCACGTGGCCAGACCGCCACAGCGTTTCCTAGCTTCAACCATCAGTAGGGCGTACACCACGGTGAGCTATGAATGCTTCTCCGCCATCTCTACCTTGCCATGAGGGCATAGTCTTGCTGGAACAGTCGTGCCATTACCATGGATAGCCGCTCGCTGCTATAGCTCATGCCAGCGCATCTCCGAGTTCCTAACCACTGCCCATCCTTGCGCATTTTGCTATAGATGGTGGTCGGCCCCTTACTTTCATCGTAGCGAGACTAGTTGGCCCAGCGTAACCGCTGTTGTCGCCGGTGTGCCATGCCGCCGCGCGCGGGCATGTCGAGGACTGCCCCGTTGCAAAGGCAACACATTCTAGGGTCTTTAATGCAAAGCGTGAGTCTGTAGTAATAGTGTTCCATTGCTCTGCGTGATTATCCAAAAGCCCGAGCTTTCTTTTCCAAAATGTGAGCACGCGTGGGTGCCCCTGGCCTTGGGCTATTGCTGGGCCGCTGTGACACCCGTGCAGTTGCGCCGCGCTGGGCTGCTGAGCCGAAATGGTCGCTACTAGCCCTTTTCCTTTTCTAAGCATTTTCTAATTTAGCTTCTATGGTAAATTTGTAAATTCAATATAAAATTGTGTAGTTAACCAAAAATTGTGAAACCAATTTTGTTAAGTTCCTAAAATCATGATCTATCTGCTAGTATATTTTTTCACATAGTTTTATAATATTTTTAGAAGTGATCTAATTAAATTGAGATGCTTAAAATTGTTAAAATATAAACTTGAAGGAATTTTTGTGATAAATTGGTGATAGTGTTGGCTCTGAAACTATCATAGTAAATTCCTAACATTATTAGGTGTTCACTGTAATTTTTGTAGCTCCATAATAATTAGTTTGCTAAGGTAACTAAATGAGCCCTAGTTCAAAAATATATGTTTAAGCAATAAAATGCCGAAACACCTTGGGATTTTAAAACTAGAACATTTTCCAAGAAACAACACCTTATTCAATAGCATGGATACATAGGCTAATACGTTAGTCATTAAAGCTAGCTCATTAGCTTACGAATCGTAATCATATTGAGAGTTGTAGTTGCCATTGATTAATTACATCTCTGCGTTGTATCCACGTATATCATAATAGGAACAACGATGGATCATAGAGTCAATAGAGATAGCGGAAATGATGATGCCTTGATGATCGTGTCACTATGATGGAATGCTAACTTTTGGTTATATCTTACCAGGCAAGCCCCAGTGTATAACCCCTATTATTCTACACTTTATTTTATGATTGTGCATTAAGTTTTAAGGAGTTGGATGAAAACCACTTGCATATATATATATATATATATATCTTTATCCTGTGAGTACTACTAGTATGTCAGGATCATGTAGATTGCTATGCTATACGATCCGATAGAAGTCGAGTGATTACCTATCACTCACGAGAGATAGGAAAGATATTATTGTTGTTATTATATTACCGTCACATGGAATATATATGAATGATAATTGGAGACCGGGCGGAATGGTACTTTGGATCGGGACTTGGTTAGGCATTCGAGTGAGGCTCAGATTGCACTTGTTCCGCCTATGTCGATTGAGGACCGTCCGTTGCTGTGGATGGTAGTTAGGTCACAGACTTATTATCCTAAGCACATACTTGCTTATGGGAATGGGAAGGCTCGTTGCTCTCTTATTATGGGTTCTGGCTCTTTCTGGACCGACTGGTTGGAGGCGGGGATGGTGGAGGTGTAAGCACCACACTAAGTCCGAGACTCAGGAGTAGGGGCTTGGAGTCCAAGTTTGTATGGGGACCTAGACCCCTTGATAGGAGAGTGATAGGATGGTCTTGCTTGTGCCTGGGGTACTAGTGGGACATGTGTTTTGGGGTACCTAGCTATGATACATTGGTTCATGAATGGCCATGTGATACGGTATGACTTGGCTATAGTCTAGCACCATAGTAAGAATTGGAACTATGAAAGATGGTAAAATGGTTCTTATTGCTCACCACCTACTTGAAAGTATCATAGGTGCTTACATAGAATGGTTAGTTAATGAAATAATGATGACTGCTAATAAAATTGAATATAAGGACGCACGTTTAGTAATGCTTCCTACAGATGCAATAACCCATAAGCTAGATAGCCTTGTAGGTGATCGGAGGATACTTAGAGCTGACACTTATGTGTGGAAACCTCCTGGTGGGCTCAGAGAGGATTCCTTTCCCACTACAATCGTAGTGTTTATTATAACCCTTACTAAAGGTTTTTATAAGAAAAGATGTAAAATCTAATAGCAATTCTTGTATATAAATGTCCCCTATGTTAATACTCCACCATGTCATTAAATTAATCTTTACTTCCTCTATAACTCTGATAACATGGTTATATTCCGCTGTTATAATTAATTGAGGTAATATTCTGTTACTGTAATAAAGTGATGTAAGAAATGACTTAAGAATATTGTGAGCTTTATTCTCTCATTTATGATCCTGATGAAAAAATATGGATTCTCATGTTCTCCCTTAGGGTGTGCTCGACGGAACTGCGTAGTTTAGTGTCCCCTCTTAAGTACTTAGTGTCTAATGGAAGACAAGTACTCCTGGGAGGCATTGGATTAGGTGGTTCTACCACACCCCTGAGCACACCGCATGCCGTGACAAGCGGATCAAACCATGTTGTACTCAATGCCAGCACCGACAGTGATAGGTCACGACAGCTCCCCATCGAGAGTGGCAACTACACCCAAAGGTGGAGACGCGACAATAGTGATGTCATCATGCTAGGAGGACTCAGATGCTGGATTGTGCGATCCCTCCTGGCCAAAAACCAGAACAAGCCAGATGCAAAGAAGTCATCCCCGAGGGCTCGTGAGCCCTTCGAGGACATCAAGCCGGTAAGGACCGGCCTAAGGCCATCCAAGAAGCCAACCCATGCTAGCTATGACCACTCAAAGTGGTAATGAAGCATCCCCATCAGCTTGTGGCCCAAGGACTATGACAACTCCATCATGAGCAAGCGATCAGAGGCTCGCAGTGCCTCAAGCAGCAACTACACCATGAGTAGATGCTTGGGGGCTCACCACACCCCGAGTAGCGACAACCAGTTCCTCGACAGCTTTCAGTACATCGGTCAATAATGTCATCTTTGACTCTAGAAGCTCTACCCAAACATGTCCACATACACATGTAGGCTCACCCTTAGCTCTAGAAAACCACAACCAACCCATGGAGCAAGCCATGGAATAGTTGTCCCATGGCATAGCACTGCTTGTCACCATCCCAACGACCCTTTCTAGAGTGCCTTCTGATCACTCCCCACGCCAAGGCGAGTCGATGACCCATGCCCTGACCTCTTGCTCGGGTCACCCCGGCTAACCCAATGGACTAGCTCCTAGGCAAGGTGGGGCATCCATGCACGAGCCCGAGAGGAAATGGGAAACTTGTTCGCTCGAGACCAAGGGAGTAGACGGAAACAAAACTCATGTCGTTCTCTCACCTTCTTCTCGCATCGTGCTGGATCTGTGATCATCCCTCACCATTTTGTCGCTCTAGCGGATCGCACACCATTTAGCCCCGTGGACTAGCCCCAGGTTAAAACACACATTTAGGAGCATAGGACTAAGGGGGTGAGGCACATTCCAATTCGAACAAAAAGTAATTGGAACAATGGCAGGATGACAAGCGAATACACCAATCGTGCACTATATGCGAAGAGCCCAAGCACCATCTATCACCGGACAAGGGACCTACTTCGAGCTCTCCATGCTTACCCATGGTAGGTTAGAACGACAAGCTATTTCCCAACCCCTTAACCACAATGAGGCATCTTCTAGGCCAAGCTTCTTGGACCAACTCTAGGACAAAGTCAGGTACTCACACAGATGAGGAGCAAAAGGAAGCAGAGCGCCGCTCTGCTCAAGAATGCAGAATGGGAGGAATCAAAGCCTGCGCCATCTACTTGTTCCCCATTGCATCAAAAGAAATCAATGACCTGACCCTAACACCTTGACCATAGCATTGGGCTGCACAACATTTAGCTCTATGGGCTAGCCCCCAGGCTAGAACACACACCCACGCTCACAAGGCTAAGGGAGAAGGAACACACTCCAACCTAAGCAAGAGGAACACGAGTAGCAACGTGACAAGATAGGTTCACGTGCCAGCAAAGGCACATGTGGAAGCGGCAAGCTCCACGGTGACCAAGCAGCCCTCAGCGTGCATGATGACTCAAGCAAGATGATCTGCTTGAGCCAAAAGCAGATAGTCGTCAGAGACCAATCCAGTGCACTTGAGAGAAGAAGATCACATGAACGACCTCAGCAAGGGCAAATTCCATGCGACGAGTTCAAGGAAGATAGAGTTGACAAAAGCAACTCACCCATGGAGCACTCATCCTTGCCCAAACGACCATGGTGGGTGCACCATCTAATCCAACAAAACTGATGGGAGCTCCTTGAAGCCCCAAGAGACACAGCCCGTGTGACCCATTTAGGAATGCCAAAGTGCCTCAGTGTGCGCTCGAATGACACAATAGGTCAACTTCATCCAGGTCCACGACAACTGCTCTTCTGTAGGGAGGCCTAGTGGGGGAACAACAAATACTCTACCCCCTCGATCGTGGTGGAGCACGCCATGGCATACCAACATGAATCACCATGACCCGGTGACAGTTCAATGACGGGCCAAACCGGGCATAATGATTCATGAGAATCGACAACACAGAGACCGAATAGCTCGGGCAGGACCCTTCAAGCCAAGGATCATTAAGATAAGCATTCAAACTATTAGGACCACTGGCTCTAAAGCCATGATCAAAGACATCTAGTCTAATACATTACAAGACCAGATGGACCTAAGGTTACAATGATCTTTGGGTCCCCTCCCGCTTGTGATGGACATCTCATGAAGCGGAGAGACTGGCACAAGGTGTCTCTAGCCTTTAGAGTTGTGTCATGAGCAGGAGAGGACTATCAAAAGAAACCTCAGGGATAACCACCTTGTGGAGCTTCCTCTAACATCTACAGAAGTAGAGTAGGGGAAGAACGCATGGCAGCGAGCCAACAAGCGTCAGCCATCAAGTCGATGCTCGAATGCTCCTAGACCAAGAGCTAGAGCCATGCGTGCGCCAACCATGGGGAAGCCCAGCGGCCTGAGCCCCCCATGGAATCTTTCCTCCCCATCTTCGTGGAACTTCCTCTAACACCTATGGAGGATGAACACCAGTAGGCAGCAGCAGAGGCCGATCTCCAAAGGCCCATCCTAGAGACGATGAAGCCACCAGGATGGGCCGCAAGCCATGGCGCTCAAAGAAAACAGTTGTTCTCTCACTTGGACTGAACGCCAAGGAAATACGGAGGCTAGGGAAGAAGTGGGTATGAGACTCGCTGCCCTCCTCTCCTATAGCTTAAATAGACAGCATGAAGACGAAGGTGGAGAAGATGGTGGTTGGCACTCAAGATGGGCACAAACTCTAAGATGCACTCACAATCAAGAGGTGAAAGACGTGGCGATTTAGTCCCATAGGCGACACAAGGCCCAGCGACAGTCACAGGACGTACATCAAATGCATGAGTTTCCTCCATCATTTACTAACCGCTTTCTCACAGCATAGGGGAGGCGGTCGGACAAAAGACTGAGCGGCGGATGCCAACGTAGTAACATATCCCGAGTAAGCCTCGTACCTTTCATTATCTTTCAATTCACATGTCTGCATTTGATGGTGCACAATTGTTCATGAGAGGGGACTGCTAGGACATGACGTGGCTAGGGGAGGCTGTTGACGGTCACTAACACAAATTATAAATCATGAACATAACCTGCATATATACTTAATTCCATCACCAAACATAGGTATAGAGGTTTAAACTAATAAATTCCATGAGTTTTGGTGAATCTGTGAATGCAGGAGGGTTTATCTAGAAAAACCGTCAAGCTGGACCTATATATCAGATTTAATTGCGCTTATCAGCGGTGTAAACAACTCCAGAAGGTTCCAAAGGACACCACACCAAAGAAGACCACGAGAGGCTTCTAGGTGGGGCTAGTCAGCCCCACCTATAGGCCGGCTGACCTATGGGTCCTGCTGGTCAGTCTCTGCTTCGATGTCGGTTCTTCCACCGCCATTGAGGATCAATCTACATCATTGCTCAACATCGGTTCAAATAGAGGGACGAGATAGAGCCATGCTATGCATTTATAGGCTCAATTCAGAATTTGGCCCATAAAGGCCCATGTGCATTTTAATGAGATATGGTGTAAAGTTTAGTACCAATGAGGCTACTTAGAGGGGGAGGGTGCCAAACGCCCCACATAAATAGTAGCCCCTACCCCCCTTCCTGGAGCCATCCCTAAAACCCTAATTCATATCCTAGGGATCAAAGCCAGCAATCAAGAGAAGATTAGTCCTCCATAGGATCTAGTCTTGTAATTAGAAATAGTGAGATAGTGTGAGGGAGGAGTTTGGAGGAAGTGCCAGCCTATCGATGCTCTCTCTATGGCTTGTACCCTGGTGGAATCAAGTTCTTCTTGAGCTTGCTTCTGAGATTTCTCTGGTAATCAACTTCTAATTTAAGTAAGTAATGTGTTTATATTGTTCTTCAGGTTTGCGACTCTTTTGAGTACTTCAATCCTTGTCATTCCTGGGTTAAAGTATAAGTTTATCAATACTTCCTTTGCATAGCTACCTTCCCTAGCAATGGTGCCAAAAATGCTTGTTGGTATTTATTAACGGGTCACTTGTTTTAAGTAGTCACCCTATATTGTTTACATTCCTTAGCATCTTTTACTAAATTGTCATCCCTAGTGTTGGTGCTAGAAATGCTTATTGGTAAAACCTAGTGCCACTTCTAGAATGACACGAAGAAGTACTTTAATATTTTATGTGACTAGAAAGAATATATATAAATGAAAGGAATCTGTGAGCGCACAGATAATTATACCATTGTAGCACTTTATCCGGGAGTATTCCAGGTATCATTATTTATATTTTTTACCACAGGGAAGGTCTGGCATGGACATGAATTGATGGCTTATGCTATTGATGGAGAAGTAAACCTTAACCAATATTCTACTCACAATAGGGGTAAGTCATAGGATAAATTATGTATATGATAAGCATTGATCAATGATAAATTACTTAGAGTACTCCTTTCTATGCCATTAGCATGGTCAAGTAGGATATTAGAGGAATAATTCCTAAGTCATTCTTAATTAGAAGTCAAAGCATACATTGACTAGTGCAATTACACCTAGTAGTCATGGCTAAGGTCATCTTTATATCTACACATAAGGAATATTACTAAGAAATATTAAGAACAGAGCTTGTTCTTCCTTCGTAACCAGACCCTACTTGCACCTATATTCAAGGAGTGGACTACAAAGGACTCAATGGGAGTGTCACATCTGTGATCTACCACATGACCTAAAATATAGGGTGTATCCGTAGGTAAACAATGTATAAGCACCACGCTTACACAATGTTGACCACTCACCCCGTGTACACCAAAGCGAGCGCTATACAAACTTATGCATAAGCATAACAATAATCTTGCTATACTAAGTATATAATCAAAGTAGACGATGAACATTATAACGAAGAACATGAATAAGATGAATAGTAATGTTGTCATAACAATTGTAGCAAACATATAAAAGTAATGAGAGATACAAAAGAGAGGGGGTACAAAGATTATACCAAACCATGCTCTTGACAAGATCAGGAATCTAAGCGAAGCCTGCTTGCTTTCCTCTAGACCTAGCCTAACTAGCTATGCCCTAAAATATGGTGGAGCTCTAAGGATGATTAGGGTTTGTATCTTCTCAAATGACTTAATGATTAGGGTTATGCCAGGGGGGTGGCAGGGGCTGATATATATATAGGATAGAGCATCAATCGTGAGCCCTTGGATCAAACTGACTTAAAGGACGGCATAGATGTAATCTAGGAGGTGGTGGAGAACTGACATAGCAACGGGGGACTGACATTTGGCCCCAGGGGTCAGCCGACCTATAGGTGGGGCCGAACGGCCCTACCAAGGGCGTCTCGCCCTCCGCTTCAGTGTGGAGTCCTCTTGAGTTTTCTGGAACCTTCTAGGGTCCACCTCCCTATGGATAAGTATGATTAAGTCTGACATCTAGGTCCACCTTGATAGTTTTTTTTGATAAACCCTGCAGAAAATACGGATTCACCAAAACTCATGGAATTTGTTAGTTTAAACCCCTAGACCTTTGTTGGTGATCATATTTATGCCCTTATTCATGTTTCATTGATGGTTTATAATTGTTGTTAACTGCCATCAACAATAAGAAACAAACATGTTTGAGTTACAACTTACTCAATCCGACCTGATTAACTCAATATGTTTAGTTCTTCAAGCTTGTTCCTAGCACCATTTTCTTGATCTCATAGTCTCAACCAAATGATCTAAAATGTTGTATATTTTATTTCTATAAGATGATGGTCATAATCATGTAAAGATTGATACATTATGTACAGATAGATAATCCTTCCACGGGTTAAGCAATTCAATCCTTTTGGCCAAATGTACTAAAATGCTACATTCATGCTCGATCTTCTAATCTTACCACCCATGTTATAAATGAACGAAGCACATAACAACAACTTGATCTTGTTCAATGTGCCTAAGGTTAGAGGAGAATAAATAAAGTTTTGGCTCTGTTGGTGTTTTTCCACCAATAGAGCACATGCACTTGATCTATACCTTGTCTTTATGAGCATGACACACGTTGAGCAGAGTGTGGGGGAGTTATTCAATTCCCCAATTTCTACAAGTGAAAGTTTTGAACCTGTCAAACTAAAATCAAACTCATAACCAAGACGACTTTGGCGGAATATGGTGGCATCACTATTAGAGGCGCCACCTCAAGAATCCTCATCTTTAGAGCAAACCAAGGTACTTGGTCAATGAACTTCACAAGGAGAAGTTTGGTTCGAAGGACTTTACAATACTGAACCCTCACCGAAAGAGCTAGCTTGGGGGAGAAGTACTCCCGTATATCTAGGTAAGTATTCTTTCCCCTTTTGTTTTAGTTTTAGTTTCTTTTAAATAGTTAAAAAATAATGAATGAAAACAAAATAATTTTTTTTCTTTGCATTAATCAATTATAGTAATAATGTGTGATCTAGAAAAATTGAAAACAAAATAAAAAGGTGTGTCTAGTTTGCTTTAATTCATTTTTAAGAGTTGAATAAAATAAAGAGGACTCAGAATAATCTCTTAAATAGAAATGATGAATAGTTGCTCTGTTGTAATTCCTTTGAAGTACCTAGTTTCAGTCTTGAATTCTCTCGAGTTTTGGATAAAACTAATTTGATATAAAGATTTACTCTGAACTTGAAACTCGTGGGTAGCATTAGGGCTAGATGAAATACTCGCGGCTCGCCAACTCGCTCGACTCATGACTGACTCAACTCGGCTCGACTCGGCTTGTTTTAAATTTTTCATGAGTTAAGTTGGAAGTCTAGCTTGCTATTTTAATGAGCCAGCTTGCAAGCTGCTCATGAGCTGAAATGAGCTGAGGCCTATCAGCCCACGACCATGAATCTAGAAGATGATGATGCTGACCTAGAAGTGTACACCTATTCTATTGGTATGTAATCCTTATTTTTAGCTGTTTCATATGAATTTTAATTTTATAATTGTTGTGGTACTTAAATGTTGATTTTATGGATTATTTTTTAGGAAGAAGATGATGCTGACATTGAATCTATGGATGTTCCTAAGTTTGTGGTGGCAAGCAACTAGTTAGTATGCTAGAACTGCATGATCATGAATAGACCAGCTATGTTGCATTGTTGATACTTTTGATAAACCTGATATGTATTAATCATATATGGTTGCATAATGGTGGACGTCACCTTTTGAAATTAATGTAGCATAAACATTATAAACATATGTGTCCTATTTTTTTAGTAGCTCACGAGCTAAACGAGCTAGCTCAAGCTCGGTAACGAGCTGAGCCAAGCTGCCCCTCTAGCTTGTAGTATTAACGAGCCGAGCTGAGCTAGCTCATTAGCATAACAAGCCAGCTCAAGCTGGACCGAGCCGAGCTGAGCTGGCTCGATATCCAGCCCGAGATAGCATATGCTTGATCTAAGTCTAGCTAATTAACGAATATGATATGAGAAGGTCTAAGCTGCTATTTATCTTATTCCAAGTAACAATAAAGTTCCGGAGATTTACTTTTTGAAAAACTTAAAAATGCTTCATGATGAGTTCCTTGCATGATAAAACTTGAATTCCTACCAGAGCCATATACGTTATTTAGGTAAGGAAAACTTCCACTCATATTTGCTGCTTGTTTTGCATTGAGTTTAGTTAAGCTTTGTTAACCCTTATGAGAGGTTTGTAATGCTTTTAAAATCAAGATCACGTACACACCACCCACATATCCACTACTCCTACAATGGGGGTAGGCACTAAAACATGCCATTCCATTTAGATCCACCTAAAAATATTTTACTCCTACACTAGGAGTGAACACCAAAAAACATGCTTGTTAGGTTTTCCATCCACCAAATAAATGCTCTAAATTCTTGTTGCTATCTCTCAAAAATTTTGATATAGAAAAGAGGCATGGGGCTATGTAAAAGTTATTCATAAAAAAGAGAATAGCAAAAATTGAAAAAATGGACAAAAAAGTGTTTGAAATATTGAAAACAATGGGTACTCAGATGCCCGCCTGAAAGAAAAAAAAGAAAAGAAGAAGAAGAATAAGATAGCCCCTCCTCTCTAGCAAATGTTTCTAAGTTTCAAAAAGAGAGATATGTTTTCAAGGAGCAAAGTAGACTTAGGTTAGCCTCCATATACATATCCACCATATATCCACACATATGCACATCTTAATTTGATTGTATGACTCAACTCTCTTTGGATCCATTGTTTGATTTTACAATATATGCATTGCAAGTATGCTCTATCTTTCTCCCTATCTATGAACTCCACATAAGCCTTAGTGGTAAGAAGAGAAAAAGGGCATGACATTTTTATTGCCTTGGTGAGGATCCACAAATACCACATATATTGAGAGACTTGAGAGTGTCATATAATGTAATCTCTAAGTTTTATTTTGAAAACTTAAAAAAACTCAAGAACAATGGTGGAACAAAGAGCTTGAGACATAGTTTTTGACTTGATCATTCTGTCTTTTAATTGCTCAAGACCTAAGTGAAGGTTAAGAAGCTACATGGATGAAGGTAATATGGGTAAGTTTGGAAGTTAGATCAGTTTATTCTAATCTGAAGGAGAATTTTTCATTGAACGCATATGTTCTTTTGAGGCGTGAAAACATTGTATCAACTCCTGACCTATTGTTGAGTTTAGCTTTGCTCGGGGACTGGCAAAGGATAAGCTTAGGGGAGATTGTTGATGGTCACTAAAAACAATTATAAACCATCAACATAACATGCATATATACTTAATTCCATCACCAAATATAGGTATAGGGGTTTAAACAAATGAATTCCATGAGTTTTGGTGAATCTATGATTGCAGGAGGGTTTATCTAGAAAACCATCAAGGTGGACCTATATGTCAGACTTAATCGCGCTTATACATGGCATAAACAACTCTAGAAGGTTCCATAGGACACCAGAGGACACCACATCGAAGAAGACCTCGAGAGGCTTCTAGGTCCCGCTGGCCAGTCTCTGCTTCGACGTCGGTTCTTCCATCATCATTGAGGATCAATCTACGTCGTTGCTCAATATTGGTTCAAATAGAGGGATGAGATAAAGCCATGCTATGCATTTATAGGGTCAATTTAGAATTTAACTCATAAATGCTGGCTCCAGAGAGTCATAAACCATCAAAGGCCCATGACCTCTCTGGGAGAGATCGACAAAGCAAGCCCAAAGTGTGATCATGGCTCGGTCACATGGAAAAACAAAAGTTCCAAGACCTATGAGCCAATGCACGGTCTCAAAAACCCCACGACCGTGCATGCGCAGAAGCCGAGGATGCATTCTCTCACAAGGGGACGAATAATGGGAGCCGTGCGGCTCTCATCAAACATATAGCCATCATCTCTTTACCCTCTCAAACATCCAGCCTTTTTGGGAAATCTAGAATAGTTTGAAGTTACAGCCATGAGCTGTTTGAATGAATGGAAGGCACACACTTATAAGCCTAGAGGCATACTGAGTGGCTTAGGATCCCCATGCTACATGGTGAACCATGGGAGGCCACAGCCAACATCGGACGCCTACATAAGGTCAGGGAATTCAAGACTCTCACAAATGCAGGGCTGGTACAACATCAATGAGACCACTTCGCCCTACCTAAATCATGGATCCTGACATGCAGCACACTAACGTGGCAAGGCTCAGCAATCACATATTGTCAGGGCATCCTGATAGAGCAAGATATAGCGGCCACCTACCGCGTTAAATGCACCAACCCATGAGGGGTCGAGCAATGATGCTCGAGCGGACCATGACTACGAACCTATGTCCAAATGCATACACATATCATCGCTTTCATGACCACTTCATGGTCGCAAAAACGCTTGGGAGCTACTGTTGAGGTTATACCCTAGGGTACCTTAAGGCATCGATTAGATAGTAGGACGAGCGATCCACAACACGCTAGTTAGCAAAGGCCTGAACAACCGAGGCCCAGCTAAGCCAATCAAATAAGGCCAGATGCAAGGCTAGGATCAACCATGACCCCTCTTCCTACCTTAGCCGCATGACGCCCAAGAGACACATGGCCTCTTCCCCATCATGAGCCCCGGGAGGAACAAGGAGAGATCGAGCCTAGCTAGGCATGCTTGCTCTGACAAGAGCGAGTACGCCGCACTAACCCTGCAAGGACTGAGGGGATAGCAGTCACCTCGGTTCAGTCAGACGCCACCCTTGTGCCATGCTGCATGGACAAGACAACACCGCCTCAAAGTAGTGATGATAGGTACAATGACCACTGACCAAATATGGCCTGTTGGGATGGATATATGATCCTAGCCTCCACAGGATGGGATCCACGATGAGGGCCTTGACTTAGAGGCCATCCAGACTAGCGAAGAGCCATGACCCTAGCAATCAGGATCATGGCCCTCAGCACTCTAGGCCAACTAGGTGAACAATGACCCAAGAGTGGCTGCCAACTCTAGTATAATGCCCTAGGATACTAAGAGATGATGACGAAGACCAAGATGGAGACCATGTTGCATAGGATGGCTGGTAAACCACCACCATGCCTATAGTGCCACCACGACTAGAATAGTAGCACCACGCCATCACATGCCATGATGTGGCCACAAGACCATGATGATAGCCATGCCCAGATGTGCACCAGAAGACGATGTAGCTTGCAAGCCAAGTTAGCTAGGCCCTCCCTTAGGCTCACGACCCTTTGGTCAGGGAACCTCCTTCTTTGTATGTGCCCTAGCCCCAAACTCTATATAAGGGTAGCTAGGGCACCCTCTCAAGGGATTAGGATCTTCTTCTTCATACATTCTGAGTCCCCTACTCATTCATCCACTCCATAGCAAGGCTCTTGAAGCTTCCCTTCAGGTAGCCCATCTCCTAGCTTACGTTCTTCACCTCTTCCACCATTCTTGCACCCCCCATTGTAAGAACTTCAGAGCATTCAAGTGAGGAACATGCACTCAATCATCTCTAAGACTAGACATAGGGCTCTATCCTAAACCAGTATAAATCCTTATGTCTTTTGGATTATACCATTGTCTTCCTAGAGCAGCATGACAATCGTATAAATTTACTAGTCTAGTTTACAAAACACTAACACAAGGTAATCTCATCAATATTAGTTTGGCTAGTGACAAGATCCTAACATATACGTATGTTAAGCCTTGGGTGTAGCAGTTCCCGAACAAAGAAGACTCCCTGACCGACCCCTTTAGGATCGCTCGGGGGCTCGGGGGCTATGCCCATGAAGCACGCTCGTGTGCACCCTCTGGCAGAAAGACCCAGCCATGCCTGATTCGACCACAGCTTTCGCTCGAGGCTCGGGGGCTTCCCCAAGCCTTGGGCTCTCGATCTACGGAACCTCTAGGCTCGGTCCTTAGCTTTTGCCTGGCTAATGATGCTAGCTAAGGCCCAGGCAAAAGAAGACAAGCCCTAGGCTATCGATGCCCGAGGGCACCCTAGCGTCGCTCCTAGGGCGTGCCCCTACCAACTGCTCCTCCTGGACTCTGGTACATGTAGACCATAGACTAGAACCCCAAACTGCCATGTACCTGACCTATCCCATTATATAAGGGATAAGGTCAGATCTAGACGGGGAGGAACCTGATTCGATCTGCATTCCATTTCATCTACCGTTGCTCTGCACGAGAGCAAGGCAACCCAGAGAGGGGCATCGAGAGCTCTTCCTCCACCGCATCCTACCATCTCCTTCCTCTCTAATGAGGGGGAGACTCCATCGGTGGTGAGGCAACCTTAGGATTAGCACTGAGCTAATCTCCTTACCAAACTCTCTTCCTTTATACTCTATTGTAACCCCTAAGATTTTTGGTGCTATTAATTAAAAAGATCATCAGCTGCTGGATGTAGGGACCAAATTAGCCCAAACCAAGATAAACCATTGCGTCTTCTCTGCTTGATTCTTGTGTTCCTAAGTCTACCTGAGCCACCAGAGACCTTGTACTCTAACACCGACTCAAACAACATGCTTGCTGTGGTTTTGACCCCGCGACAGCTAGCGCACCATGTAGGGACAAGCGTCAAGTGTGATTTTGGCTCTATGATGGCTGGAGCCACCTGCCTCATCGCCAAAGCGAGCAGCACCGTCCTTGATGGTGGTGTCTGCTTCCCCAACAAGCTTTGTATCATGGCTGGCACTTTTGCTCCAGGCAAGGTCCACAACTTTGGGACCTTAGCCTATGTCGCCGACTACTACGGCGAGCTTCATCTACTCCATGGAGCTATGCCGGCAAGCATCGAGCCCCCGGTGTCACCCCCACCGCTAGGGCCTTCAAGGGTAGACCTCAAGGTCCTAGCCCAATATATCTAGCATAGCCTAGGGCCAGACCCCACTATGGTGGACCACCGCCAAATGTTCTACATGTTGGTGAACATTCATCACTAGACCGTTACCGGCAAGGCGCTTCTAGTACAACCTCCTAGATCTACCCTTAGGAGTCCAGAGCATGGTGGAGTCCTTCTAGATGGAGCTGGAGTACCTCGTCATTCATGAGGCTCCTCGAAGCCCCATCCTCTCTGGTGTAGTGGGGGCCAATGCCCCTTCGATGTGTGCCTTCTTCATGACCCTCCAACAAAGCAATCTAGAGCACCACTCTAGTGACACAAAGCATGATGCAACGCCTCATGAATGACGTCACATCAATGACAAGGCTCCCTCTAAGAGATCACATGGGCTCGCACCACCAAAACGAAGCACTGACTACTACACAGACCATCCTAGGGAGGGCACGGCCTAACATAGAGCAAGGCAGGCACACTAGGAAGCCTCCACGATGGAGTGCAAGCTCCAAAAGCGGAAGCTTACATAGCAACACCACACATCGTCCCTTGTGGGAATCAATGATGACTACACCGAGGCCCCCATGGTCCTAAGATGATGGGCGAAGAAGAAGAGGTGGCATCGCCACCTTGTCTGTCGAGCTCCCAGAGCACGCTCAATGCACCCGACGGCAGTAATGGCTTGGTAGGTCCCTCCACCTAGGCGCCTAACCCTCGAGAGGGGCTAGCCCAGTCGAGGGGAGCTCTGGCCCTTCCCCATTATGGAGTGTCGATAGATGATCTGAACTAGGACACCCCGCCTCTATCCCCCATCAAGCATCTAGGAGAATGGCAGGAAGCTACATAACTATTCCTCTTTATTTCCTACATTTCATTTCCTAGGCTGAATATTAAGCTCGCTTCCTATTCTCCCCTAATCCCCCTTCTTCTGGTAAGCGCAAAGTGTCATTAGTGCACCACTTACCTAGCCAACTGAGCCTCTTCCTCCAAGTCTATTTGCATCCCTTGGCTCCCTGACCTAGCGCCCATGCCTATGCGCCATCAAAAGAGGTCATGAACCCTGGCCACCCAAGGCATGGCCAAGGATCTTGAGGGAAATGAGGCCCCAAATACTGACCAAAAAAAGAGGTGAGCACCAATAGCACCTAAGAAGTAGAAAAATAGGGGCGGCAAAGCAATGACAAACAGATGAACTTAATATTTACAAAAACATTAGATTGTTTTGGGGACTTCACACCACTATTTGGCCATAGGGCACATGCTGGTTGATCCTTCTCCTTTTGCAGGCACGGGTGAGGAGGCACAACATGCGACCATCACCCTTTGTGGCCCAACGAGGGGCCATAGAGGACCACATCTAGCAGAGCGATCCTTAGGACAGCATCGGTGGCTTCCTCCATCTAGGGCATCATGAGTGCCATGTTGGTGTCATCGGTGTTCCTAGGGAGACCCTCCGCTACCTCCTAAACATCCACCTAGTTGGGGAAGCAGAAGTGTACCATGGCTAGTGTGGAGGCCACCCCTTGCCAGACACCATCCTCTATGGCCCCACAGAAGCATACCGATGTGGCACGGAGGTGCTCGTTCACCTTCCTAGCATTGTCATGCACACCCCGTGGGAAGAGGGCACGGCAAGCTCCAAGGGTGGCAACACGAAGCTTCCCTGACTCTGCCCCCCGAGACTCGAGGAGGGCTCATAGCATGCCCACCTCCTAGGACCTCTAAAGCTGCTCTGTCAAGCGGCGCCTCCTCCCTCACCCTTGCACCATAAAAAACAAAGGGCGTCAGGGCTAAACACCGTATATGTGGCCCATGGGCTAGGATCGGCATGAAGCAAGAAGGGAAGGGAATGACCCATACCTTCGAGCTCCTCCCTCAAATGGGTTGCCTCTACCTATGCCACGTCGTGAATGTTATCCGCCATCACCGCTGCTAGCCGCTCCTCTTTGACCTCCCTCCAAGCATCCTCGGCGGCCCCAAGGGCATCCTCCTATTCCTTCCATAGTGCCTTGACTGTCTCCACTAGGAGAGTGACTAAGACGTCATAGGGAACCACCCCTAGTGATGGAGCATGCCAACTCAAACCTACCGCCAATAGACAAGGCGACAGCAGGTGAGCCTGACGTCGGGGAGGCTCGGCGCTGCTTGAAGAACCAACCTTGACAAACATCCTCTCAGGGAAGCCCTTGCACATGATGACAACAATAACATAAGAAGCAGTGACAAGGATGAAGAAATGCGAAGACGACTCGTACCTATCCCTTCGAGGAGACAATCGGCGAGGCAGGCTCCATCTACATCTGGCGGGACTCCTCCATTGCCTCTAGGACCCACCACCAACCTCCGCCACATGGACCACTAGAGCCAGGATCACCACTGGAGCTAGAGTCGCCACCAAGGTTGGGGCCGCCGCCGGAACCAGGATCGCCACTGGAGCTAGGGCCATAGCCAAAGTTGGAACCGCCTCTATGGGCAGACCAAAGACCAACATGGGTGGCGCTAGTATCCCTAACAGGGGCGCTAGTGTCCATGTCCACTCCACCTCAGAAGGTGGAGCCAGGGCCCCAACATCACCCCAATGAATGGATCACCCACTAGAGGAGGGTGATCGGCGCTAAAGGGGGAGGGCCAACGCTCGCCCCTAGGTAGTTCACGTCAACGGCCTCGAGCATCAGCAACCGGAGTAGTGTCTCTAAGATAGGGTAATGGAACTCCATCATTGGGTCAATGATTCCCTAGTGCAGCCACAGCGGATGCGCCCGCTCCCTTAGTGGGAGGATCCAATGATGGATGAACGTCCGCACCACGACCAGCCTAGGCAGCCCCTATGCTCTCAAGGCCTCAATAGCCCCAACAAGAGCAGGGACATCCGCAGCCTCATTAGCCAGGGGGTATAGCCACCATGACTCTGGAGCAACACCTCCTAGCCTCACTGTCACAAAGGAAAGCAGCACTGGGACCATGTTGGGGAGGTAGAACCAGTTCTCCCACTAGTTCATCTAACCATTGAACCCCGATGAGCGAGCAAGGGTGAGGTACCGACCAGTAGCATGCGAATGCACCTAGATCCAGGCACCCCCATCACCAGGAATGCACCACCAAGGAATGATGGCACCACCTAGAATAGCCACATCCAGAGCATGAAATGGGGAGCGATCCTAGGAACACCTCACACAACGTGATGAAGGTCACAATGTGGAGGATCCCTTCTGGCATCAAGTCTTGAAGCCAAAGGCCATAGAAGAATAGAAGGCCCCGCACAAAGGGGTATAGGGGAAGGATAAGCCCTAGATGGTGGAAGGTGGTGAAGGAGATGATCTCCCCATCCATGGGTGCGGGTGCCAGCTCACCAACACAAGGGGGCACCAGCCAACCGCCAAAACCTCCTCCGGCGCCAACCCATTCTCCTCCATCCTCCTAATCTTCGCCTTGGTGCCCTTGGATAGCCCCCATTCAACCATGGGGATGAAGACAGGGGCAAGGGGTAGCAAGTAGATGCACGGGAATGGAGGGAAGCAGAGGTCATAGGAAGAGGAAAGGTTTCACTAGAAGCAGAAGGTAACTCTCTCTCTCTCCACCTTTCCATCTCCGCTTTTGTACTCCGAGAGTAGTGGTAGCCATGCTCCCATGATCCCATGCACCATCATGTGGTACGGTGGTGGTTGCTAGACCCAAGACAATGGTGAACCACTACCTCCCTATTGGCTTGACCTTGTTGGGCTGAGCCATAAGCGCCACCCATTCCGCGCACACCTCCTCACAAGACTTAGGGGGATCGACCTCCCCCTGGGCCCACCAGCTATCATCGATGGCTTAGATCCACGTGCACCAAGTGCCATGGCTCCACCTCCACCAGATCCACTCCACATGGCCCCAATGTCCTGTCTCCCAGACAAGACAAGATGGCGCAGGGACACGCGCGCATGTTATAATTCCTCCACCAGGCATGATGGCCCAGATGCCATCAACCGCCTGTGCAAGGTGTCAGCGGATGGGACACACCTATAAGCCCTCCTCTTTGCTAGCAAGGAGGTCCCATAATGGCCTCGGGGGTTGTGCCAGCTCCCTAGATGGAGCAGCCCGACCCTTCGATCAATAGGCGCTCGGGTGGCGCATCCCCTAAAAACCAACCAACTCTCTAGAGTTGGTCGGGAGTCATTGGGTAGTGGGCCCAACAAGGGCCTCCATCCAAGACTCAGTGCGTTCCCACTTCCTCGATCTTTGGCTATAGAGGGTTAGACCCAGAGGGCTAGCTTGAGAGGATTAAGACCTGTCAGCCCTTAGAAGGGCATGCAGCTCTGGATGATCAGGTGGCCCTGAGTCAAAGCCTAGTGCTCTCGATCACCCAGCCCATGGCAGGCTCCAATTAGAAAGGAGGGTGCCCCCGACCCTATAGTCAGTGACTACCAGATGAGCTCGCAAAGCCCTTGCTTGAGTCAAAGACCCATGCAACAAAGACTCACGAAGGGATCAACGCCACCTTCACTTAGCCTCAATAGCCGGGCACCATCCATCACACTGGAGAAGAAGGCCCTAAGTGGGACACAACACTCTCACTAGCAGAAGCTTTCCCAACCAAGGAGGGTTCGGTCACTAGAAGATTGAATTTAGCCCTTCATTGCCATCACGCCAGGTGAGGACATGAAGGGCTCAAGGGCTCCTGACGAGATCCTAACATATAGGTATCTTAAGCCTCGGGTCTAGTGGTTCCCGAATGAGATCCTAACATACAGGTATCCTAACATATAGGATTGGCCAGAGGCTCAAGGGCTATGCCCATCGGGCATGCTCACGCACACCCTCTAGTAGAAAGACCCAACCGAGCTAGACTTGACTGCAGCTTCTACCCGGGGCTCAGGGGCTTCCCCAAGCCTTGGGCTCCCAATCTATGGCACTACTAGGCCTGGTCCTTGGATCCTGCCTGGCTAACAATGCTAGCAAGGCCCAGGCACAAGAAGACAAGCCCTAGGCTACCGATGCCTAGGGGCTCCCTAGCATCGCTTCCAAGGCATGCCCCTATCAATTGCTCCTCTGAGACTCCAACGCATATAGACCATAGACTAGAACCCCCAAATCACCTTGTACCTGATCTATCCCAGTATATAAGGGATAAGGTTGGACCTAGAGGGGGAGATACCTGATTTGATCTCTAGTCCATTTTGTCTGCCTCTGCTCTACACTGAGAGCAAGAAAACCCAAAAAGGGGCATTGAGAGCCCTTCCTCCACCACATCCTACCATCTCCTTCCTCTTTGACGAGGGTGAGACTCTATCGGCAGTGAGGCAACCATAAGATTAGGACTGAGCTAATCCCCCTACCAAACTTTCTTCCTTTACACTCTGTTGTAACCCCCCAGATTTTGGGTGCTCTTAAGTATAAGAATCATCAGCTGCTGGATGTAGGGACCGAATTGGCCTGAACTAGGATAAACCGTTGCATCTTCTCTGCCTGATTCTTGTGTTCCTGAGTCCACCTGAGCCAAAGGAGACCTCGTACTTTGATACTGACTTGAACAACATGTTTGCCAAGGTTTTGACCCCACAACAACTAGCTTCCTCTAGAATTTGGCAATCCACCATATCCATAGTAGTTTTATCTCTAAGCACTTGAAGGAAATAATGACAAAAGTTCTGCTTTTCATCGAGGTGGTTGAGGAATATTGGGACATGGTTACGAGCAGCGGAGGCCAAGGCTCATGATAAGGGAAACTGACATTGATAAGATGTATGAGTGTATTGCAGGGAAGACAGGTAGATGCCTTCACCATGGAGGCTGCACCCTGCGAAGGTTACCATACGAAGTCAAAGACAAGTAGTTGCCTTCACCATGGATGCCGCACCCGGTGAAGGCTCCCACATGGAGGCGAAGATGGCTAGAAGCCTAGGTGAATGTGACAGAGGCTGGGAGAGCCTGAGCAATAGCTAGGTAGCCTCAACTGACAAGAAGAACATCTTGCGCTGTCACTCTAGGCCGAATATGGGCCTCCCAAGAACCTACGGCTAAGGCCCATGAAGAAAAGGCGGTGCGAGAGGAGTATGCCCACCTTGCCCCTAGCAGATGTAACTATTGTAGGGATATACCTAGGATGTACTCTAGCTATCATAGGGTAGAAATGTAAAAGTAGATGGTAGCAAACAGTGCCCTATAAAAGGGGGAACCATGTAACACCCTAAAATTTGCTTCTCTTGAAATAGAGCTAAAATGATTTAATTTTTTATTTTTGTGCTGATGAAAACAAAGGGAAATAATAAATTTTCATTAAATTAAAATTTATCTTAAGGTAGAAACATGTTTGTTGCATTCATGCCGGTCGCACCTTGTGTTTCTATGTGCAAAATCCTTTTTTTAAATACGTTTAGGAGTCGAATAACTATCTCTAGGAATTTTCCAACTTTCTGGAATTTAATGTCTACCTCCTTGACCTTAATCTTTATGTTGCAAGTTCTCAACAATCTTTTCTTGAGCTCCAAATATTTTGTTTGAGTTCCTCGTCTTTCAATTTATCTCCAGAATTTTTCTAGGGATTTTTCTAAGCTTTGAAGCATTTTTTGTGATATAAATAGAAATTCTAGACTTTCTAGATTTATTTTTATTTCATGATCTTAAGTAGTTTCAAAATTAGAAAAATGCGAGCCTAATTTTTTAACGACTCTCAAAGGCCCATGCCTTTATTTACTAATGGGCTTAAATGATTATTTAGGCCTATTAGTGGAGGTGGATGGTGCAACATCAATTAGTACAATATTGTTAGTTGATGTAGATGTGTGGAGTTTTCCTCCCTATATATATGTTCCAACCTCGTGAGCAAAGCACACCAAAACTACTGTAAGGGGAGCCTCTAGTTTGGAAAATCTCTCATGTAGTAAATTAGATTTTTTTTCTCCTCCTTCTCTATTCTTTACCCTTTTTTCAATATGTAGCAGTGTACTTGCAAATTGTAATGCCTAGACGGCTGGACATGTATGAACTATGAAGCTCTGATGTGTTAATGTCTTCATCTTCAATGTTTAATATTAATATATGTGTAAAATTATCTAATGCTTGACATATTTTTTTCTCAGCCGCTAAATGGCTTAGCCAGCTATTTAGCCCGCTATAGTCTTCCTTAGCCTTTGAGAAAGCCTGCCGCTAAGAGGCTTAGTCCGCTATTTAAAACATTGGGCAGCCATAGCCTCCGAGGGGGAATGACACTATCTTGGCCAAGTCATTCATTATTGGAGCCGAAAGTGATGCATTGGCATGGTACTCTATGCTGAGACCAAGTTTAGTATACTCATGGGAGGACCTCCACGACAAGATTATAGCCAACTTTAAATGGTTCACCATGGAATCCTTAACCCCAATGGACCTTTTCTAGTGTAAGCAAAATCAAGGTGAGGCCCTGAGGGATTATTTTCAAAGATTCATGCAGCTAAAAGCAAAGGCACCAAATATCCCAGAAGATGTGGCAATCGAAGCAGCAGTTAAAGGTCTCCGCATTGGGGCCTTCGCTGCTCATCTGGCCCAGGAGAAGCCAGGTACCATAGACGAACTATACAATGAGTTTGAGAAGTATTGCAGGTCAGACAATGACCTTCATAGAAGGCTAGAGGAGCAAAATCAGAACAAACAGTACCAAGAGAACAATAGGAATGCACAAAGGGGCAATAGAAGCCAAGGCCAGTCATAGCCCCAGCAATCATCAAATCAATAAGTCTTCAATATAGAGCAGCAAGGCAATAGCAAGGGGCAGTAGATGACGGAGGCAGACCCAAGCAAAGCATCACAAAAGTAGTACGAAGGAAAGAAATACAATCAAAGGAAGAACTAAAACAAAAACCAAGAACCAAGACAACAAAGGCAGTATGCTTCTTTCATGGAGAAAACAAAGGGCATATCACTAGAGACTACCTGTGGCAGAACTGCCTAATGTAATGCCTCACAGGAGTGCTCGTCTTCCATTAGACACTAAGCACTCGAGGGAGAACACTAAATTACTCGGTTCCGTCGGACACACCCCAGGCGAGAACCCAAAAATCCACGTTTTTGCCATCAGGATCACAAATGAGAGAATAAAGCTTACATCATTCTTAACCAGTTCTTACATCACTTTACATGTACATCAGAGTATAACATTTATTATTATAATAGAGAAATGTAATCATATTATCAGAGTTATAAATAATTTAATTGAACAGCGGAATAGAAATATGTGAACAGAGTTACAGCGGAAATAAACATCTATTAATGACATGATGAAGTATTGATATATACACTACGACAACAGGTTATGAACTTTCATTTATAAAAGCATTTGGTGAGGGTTATAAATAACAACTACGATCGCAGCGTAAAGGAAATCCTCTCTGAGCCCACTAGGAGGAATCCACACACAAAGGTCAGCTCAAGCGTCCACCTGTCACCTGCAACAGGGAGAATAAAACCCTAAGTACTCAATTGTACTCAGCAAGACTTACCCGGCAGGAGAAAAGAAAAGACTCCAAGGATATGCAAGGCTATCTGGCTTGTGGGTTTATTGCATTTGCAGGAAGCATTACTAAGCGTGCGTCCTTGTGTTCGATTTTTATTAATAGCCGCATTGGTTCATTAACTAACCATTCTATGTAAGCACCTGTGCTACTTTCAAGCAGGTGGTAAGCAATCAGATTTCCTTTGTACATCTTCCATCTTTCATCTTTCAGTTCTTACTACGATGCTAAACCGTAGACAAGCCGTACCGGATAGCCCGGCGATTCGCGAATCAATGCCCTCAGCTGGGTACCCCGAAAACACACGCCTCGCTTGTACCCCGGGCACAAGCAGGACCAACCCGTCACTCTCCTGTCCCAGGTGTCCAGGTCCCCGTCCAAACAGGGACTCCAAGCCCCTGCCCCTGAATCCCAGACTCAGTGCGGTGCAAGGACCTCCTCCACCAAAATAAAACCCTGACAGTCGGTCCGGAAAGAGCCGGATCCACGACAAGAGAGCAACAAGCTTTCCAAGCGCCCATACACAAGTATGTGCTCGGGATAATAATTCTGTGACCTGCCTAGAGTCATATGCACGATTGGTCCTTAATCGACCAGATAGGGACAAACGGTGTAACCAAGCTATGACCCGCCTCCGCGGCGACACAACTTCTTACACCCACCAATACCCAAACCATATCCCTGCCCGGTCACCATTTTCATAATTTCCAAGTGATAGTAATCCAATAATATATTTCCTATCTCTCGCGAGTGACAGGCAATCACTCGACTTCTACCGGAGTCCTGTAGCATAGCAATCTACACGATCATGTCATACTAGTAAGACTCATAGGATAAAGATATATATGCAAGTGGGTTTCATTCAACTCCTTAAAACTTAATGCACATATATAATTTAAACTACAGAAAAGTAGGGGTTATGCATCGAGGCTTGCCTAGGAAAAATATAATCAGAAGTTAGCTTTCCATCATGGCGACACGATTTCCAAAAGCACCATTCCTCCAGCAACTCCTGATGACTCCGTGATCCATCGACGTACCTATATGATATGCATGTGATGCAATGCAAAGATGTAATTAATCAACTGCAATCACGACTCGTAAAATACGAGGTACACCTCTCGAGTTAACGGGCTAGTTCTAACGATGACCGTACTTAGGCTACATATACACTTTGTCGGATAAGGCGTTATTTCCCAACAATTATTGTAGTTATATAAACCAACGGCATTTCTACATTTCATTGTATTGATTTAATCGTTATTCAAAATAGAGCATCATTATCTACCTAGCAAACTAACTCTTATTGAGCTACAAAATTTACAGTGAGTATGTAATAATATTAGTAGTTTACTGTTAAATTTTTAGAGTCAACACTATTACCGATTTATCCGAAAAATTCCTATAAGTTCATCATTTAACAATATTCAGCATTTTAAAATAATTATATAGCTCCCAAAAATATTGCCAAACTTTGTGAACAAAATACACTAACATGTAGAGCATGATTTTATGGGACCAACAAAACTAGTTTCACTATTTTTGGATTCCTATACAATTTTATATTGATTTTGCAAGTTTACCTTTTAAACTGACTTAGAAATTGCGCTACAATTCGAAACGGGCCGACGTCAAACAACTCAGCCTAGGCCTGAACGGCGCACATAGTCCAGTGACGCGTGGCCCACGCGGCGGCAGTCCGGCCCAGGTGGGTGCGGGAACAGGGCGCTCGGCCGACGGCCAGACCGCGACCCAAAAGGCCCAACGAGTGTTGGCCAGCAGCAAAAGCAACCCAGGCGGGCAGGGCGCACACGGCCCGGACGCGGTCAGCGATGACCGGCCCAGCGCAGCGTGGTGGCGTCCCATTTTGCAAAAATGCCCCTACGTTAACCTCTAATTGAGGTAAGATCCCTAGGCACTATTCAATGGAGTCGTGTATTTTGCAAATAGACCATGTATAATGCTTTGACTTGGATTCTCACCCCGCACCTTCCTTTCCATTTCCAGAAACAAAACGCACAGAGCAGAGGAGCGCCGGGATGGGCGCGGCCGGCCCAAATCCCGACCACCGGCACAGCGTGGTTCCTGGCGGGCGCTGCGGAGAGGGTGAGCTGGAAGTGGAGCAAGGATCCGCGTGGGCACGGTGCACGGAAGGGCGGTTGGCAGGGTGGCGGTGCCGCTGCGGGGCGCGGCGACCAGTGAATGTGGCCTGGCAGCAGCAGGGCCGAGGGTAGAGCCATGGAGGTTGCGGGCGTGCAGGGGAGCAGGGGGAAACCGCAGCGGCCTTAGGCGCGCTGCGCACGGAGAAGCAGCGAGCCGCGGGACGACGGCGGAGCAGAGCCGCACGCAAAATGCTAGACTGCCATGGCGGCTCGGAGGGGACCGGGGAGGCGAGGTGCAGGCATTGCGGCTACGGTCTGGCATGGCTCGCGGGTGGCTCTGGGACGGCGCGGGTCCCGGCGGTGCAGCAGATGCCGTGGCGGCTTGGCGCGCAGCCATGGTGGCTCGGTTGCGCCTGTGCGCGTGGGTAAAAAGGAGAGGCGCCGGTGGCGTGGGTGCGCCTACGCTTGCAATGGCCAGCACCGCGGGGTGACGCGGCTCGGGCGCGGTGGCATGGCCAACAGAGGGAGAGGGAGCGTGAACGCATGGAAGGGAAAGCAAGGGAGCGAAACCTGGGGCACCTCCCTTCGGTAGCAGAGAAGAAAAGGGAGGAGGAAACATCCTACGCACGCTCGAGGACAGAGACAGCAGACAAGCGCACATGGCAGGGCGTGGGCTGCCGAGGCTTTTTCTATGTGGGGCAGCGAAATGAGAGAGAGAGGAGAGAGTGCACTGCGCAGCACAGAGGCTAGACAGAGATAAGATAGGGGTACAGCAAAGGAGAAGCAGCCGGTCAACTACCACAGTCATGCGGAGGACAACCATTTCCAGATAGAGGCAACCACGTCACACAACGATGACTATTGTAGAATGCATGGTGGCGATGCAGTTTAATATAACCTTTTTTTTTGCACCATGTAAGTATCATGATATAGGTATAGAACATGAATTTACTGATTCTCATTTCATGTAAGGATTTGTCTACAGCTGAAGTTACGAGCACGACGTTGGTGCCAGATTGTAGTATAGGAATGGCTTTATCCATTTTGGACATCGTTTAATATAACGTGACATGCAATGTAACATTCATTTCGTGCTTATCAATATGAACCTGGACGTATATATATATATATATATATATATATATATATGGATCGTTCTATTTATTAATGGATTTTATTTTATCTATAAAAGTTGCTGTTCCCGCTTAATCTAATAGAACAAACCGTTCGCTATTTATTTGCTAGAATCATTATGGTCATTCCTAAATATTTCACTGCGTAATTTAACTTGAGCGCTTAATTCGAGTCCACGAAACTAAGTCACACTGGATTCACGTATCGCGTCGAATACGTTTTAAATCAAAAATCCGAGAAACTCATTTTGAAAACTTTACTGAGGCCAAAAATCGCGGCGCTAAAAGGATCGTAACACCGGGGTGTTACAACCAACCCCCCTTAAAAAGAATCTCGTCCCGAGATTCGAAACTAGAAGCAGAAAAAGGGGAAACGCGATTACATTCCATAGATCAGGGATTACACAAAAGATTACATGACTTCAAATACTAAACCACACGGGGATCTAGGGATACATGGTTACGAGCAACTTGGTATAATCGAGTCCTACTCCAGAAGTCAACATAGACGAGGACAATGGAGAAACAACAAGATAATGATTATCCAAAACATGGCATAGCACCAACAAATCTAGAAACAGTCGACTGAGAAGTAAAACATCGTGAATCCTACGGCCAACTAACCAAGGGAACTTGAACTTCTTCGATGAACCAGATCCTTTCTTCTTCTTCGATCACACCATCACCTCAGACAGACGAACCTAGCTTCACAACATCGACTGGATTTCGTAGTTCTGCTCCAAAGGAGAGGGGAAATGGGGATGAAGGAGAAAAGCAAGGACCAAGGGTTACTTATAGTGGAGAACAGAGGTGGGGAGCAACACACCGGAGTGGAGATAAGATTGGACATGTTGCGCTCCCTGTGTGAGCGACGGAGGGGGAAATAAAGGAGAAGAGAGGAGGTCCGCTCGACGAGGCAGGCGTGTGGGCGGTCGTGTCACCAAAAGAAGAAGGAAAAGAGAGGGAAATGGAGGGCGGTCTGGTACGGCGAACGACGGTGCGGGGTAGAGAGCTGACTGGATGCTGGGAAAGGAGAAGTGCATAGTGCACAAAGATGGCAAGCACTGCACGATGTCGCGGCCACGCAAAAATGAGATGCTACCGATCCCGACACAGACGGTGTTCGTAGGGCGCGCAGTGAAATAACCCGTCATGCGTAGCACGGTCAACTAAGCACAGGGCTTGGGACAAAACGTCCACTCTAACTTTTGCAACTACTCCCGACTATCCACTACTGACCTTCCTCGACCACATCCATCTTTTCTGTAAACCCAGATCATGTCATACTTTCTTTCTCCAAACCATCTCTTGTTTACCTTGAGAGAACACTTCTGCATCACTCTGTTGTGGATTTCCCATTTGAACACCTGAACATTTCCAAGGAGAAAATTTTTAAAACAAAATGGTACGGCGGTGTAACTTGGTAAAGGTACTTGGTCAACAACCTCGATACCAGCGCATGCCGAGCAGCATCACCATGTGGCAGCTGTTCCACAGGGAGCCCTCGGTTTTGTCGTGGCACCATAAGCTATTAACCAGGCAACTACTACCAACTTACATGCCATGAAGGCAGTGGGGTCATAGACCACAGAGTAAGGGGAGTATCGCAAGGGAAAAATTCAAACAGCAAAGGTTTCCCTCCACAACAAGGGACAAGGAATTCAAATCCAACAACGGATTTATTTTAAAAAGATTCAAGTGTTCTGCTAGGACACCCACAATTAGCCGATACAGTGTCCTATATTATCCAATCACGGCTAATCTACTAGCATCAGAATGGCAACTTCTCTTGTAACTCACTTAACATCGCCCTTGAAAACTTGGAGCATGTCTAACAAGACTTTAAAGTAAATGAACTCAATAAACACAGCGAAATAATTAAAATGCATGTTCCAACGATCTTATACGGGTGCAACGTACAGACACTCAGTCTCCCTTTCACAACATAGCATTCACCTATGGTCGGGCGATCTCAACACTACGAACGACAACAACGACAAGAATACAATACCGGAGGGCAACGACGAAAAGCACTACTACTACGGGTACAACATCCCAAGGCAACTAATCTACATCTTCACGGGGCAACGGCTGAGCGAGAGGAATCAAGGGTTCTTCTTCTGACACTTCTGAGGGTGGAGGTGCAGGCGGTGCTGCAACACCAGTTCTTCTTCTCTTGGGTGGGTGGATAGGGATCCCTTCCAAGATCGGGGCATCCTGCCTTTCAGCAGCCAGCGTCCTCCGCTCGGCCCTGGTGACAAGATAGGCCACCTGCAGCTAATGAACATGCCGATCTTTGGCTCCCTTTAGAGCTTCCTCCATGGCAGCCTCCTGGCTCTCAGCAGCTGCAGCGCTGGCATGCGCGTCGGCGAGCTGCACCTGGAGCATCCGGTTGAAGATCTCAGCTTCCTCGGCGCGTCGAAGGCACGCCCTCAGCTCCAAGGCTTGATGGTCATACTGCTCATCTAGAGCAAGCAGGTATGTGGTCAAGTGCACCATGGTGGGACTGCCCTCTTGCATATCTCGTCCTTGCAAAGCCTCCATGCGGGCCCTCCATGCCCGCCGATTCTTGTCCAAAGGAGGAAAGAACCGCATGGGGGTACGGGCAATGGGCTCCTCATAGATTTGGCAGAGGTACCGCAAGGCTTTGCGGGCCACAACCTGGTAGGTGTCGACGAAGCGAAACCCAGTTGCGGTCACACTCTAGGCTTCAGTGAGGTCGGGGAACTCCTCACTCTTCCCGATGTAGACGGTAACCTCACACCGCTCAGTGCCATGCTCCTCATACTCATGGCCCTCATACTTGGGGCAATCATTGACTCTGAGCTTTTGCAGGGTGGCATGCAGGATTCTAGGAAACCTCTCAATGTTCAGGCAGTAGGTACTAACCTAGGCTCCTGCCATCTTTGGCGGTGGTTGCAAGGAAGGCTGAGTGAAAAGCTAGCTCAAAGGAAAAGCTACACGAGCTAAAGTGCACCGAGTGGTGGTACCAATGGCTAACTCAGGCTCTACTTATAAAGGCGGAGCGTTCGGTGGTCCTGGCGCAGTTCACCAGGGTTCCCGCGCGGGGTCACTATGGCGGATCAACCAATTTCCATGAGTTCGAGGCGAGCGACGTGCGATGCCATTACTGACTAGTATGACTACAGGGCAAGGGTCTGACAAGAGCGTAGAAAGGGGTACAGGGAGACGTGGGTCACGACCGGCGGGAACCACGGCCAAACACGAAACACGAAGCCACAGTTTAGACCTAACTCTAGAATAGGATGAGACAATCATGCACAATACAACACGCGTGACACCTATGGATGGCGTATCTGCAAGTAATACGAGTACTACAATGCACAGGCAGGATATGCATGAATGCACGTCCTATACATCCTTTCACTATTGCCACATATAGGGCAACCGTTCTCAGAATTTTGGCACATCGTTCTCTCCCTATAACTAGTCGATACTATCGAACTATACTTGAGTCAGTGTACCTGTAGAAAACTTGATCAAGGCTATCTAAGTCAGCAGAGTGCCATCTATCCTAGATACATAACCATAGTAATAGGGCTACTTATATAACTTCGCATACAAACGCCCTAACTTTTTGCAAAAATGGGTTGTCAAATTTTAGTTTAGAAAAGGTTTTCGAAGCTTTATTTCCTCATTTATGCTCTGAAACCACCTGTGGCAGAACCACCTAATGTAATGCCTCACAGGAGTGCTCGTCTTCCATTAGACACTAAGCACTCGAGGGAGAACACTAAATTACTCGGTTCCGTCGGACACACCCCAGGGGAGAACCCGAAAATCCATGTTTTTGCCATCAGGATCACAAATGAGAGAATAAAGCTTACATCATTCTTAACCAGTTCTTACATCACTTTACATGTACATTAGAGTATAACATTTATTATTATAATAGAGGAATGTAATCATATTATCAGAGTTATAAATAATTTAATTGAACAGCGGAATAGAAATATGTGAACAGAGTTACAGCGGAAATAAACATCTATTAATGACATGATGAAGTATTGATATATACACTATGACAACAGGTTATGAACTTTCATTTATAAAAGCATTTGGTGAGGGTTATAAATAACAACTACGATCGCAGCGTAAAGGAAATCCTCTCTGAGCCCACCAGGAGGAATCCACACACAAAGGTCAGCTCAAGCGTCCACCTGTCACCTACAACAGGGGGAATAAAACCCTGAGTACTCAATTGTACTCAGTAAGACTTACCCGGCAGGAGAAAAGAAAAGACTCCAAGGATATGCAAGGCCATCTGGCTTGTGGGTTTATTGCATTTGTAGGAAGCATTACTAAGCGTGCGTCCTTATGTTCGATTTTTATTAATAGCCGCATTGGTTCATTAACTAACCATTCTATGTAAGCACCTATGCTACTTTCAAGCAGGTGGTAAGCAATCAGATTTCCTTTGTCCATCTTCCATCTTTCATCTTTTAGTTCTTACTACGATGCTAAACCGTAGATAAGCCGTACCGGATAGCCCGGCGATTCGCGAATCAATGCCCCCATCTGGGTACCCCGAAAACACACGCCCCACTTGTACCCCAGGCACAAGCAGGACCAACCCATCACTCTCCTATCTTGGGTGTTTAGGTCCCTGTCCAAACTGGGACTCCAAGCCCCTGCCCCTAGATCCCAGACTCAGTGCGGTGCAAGGACCTCCTCCACCAAAATAAAACCCTGACAGTCGGTCCAGAAAGAGCCGGATCCGCGACAAGAGAGCAACAAGCTTTCTAAGCGCCCATACACAAGTATGTGCTTGGGATAATAATTCTGTGACCTACCTAGAGTCATATGCATGATCGGTCCTTAATCGACCAGACAGGGAGAAACGGTGTAACCAAGCTATGACCCGCCTCCGCGGCGACACAACTTCTTACACCCACCAATACCCAAACCATATCCCTGCCCGGTCACCATTTTCATAATTTCCAAGTGATAGTAATCCAATAATATATTTCCTATCTCTCGCGAGTGACAGGCAATCACTCGACTTCTATCGGAGTCCTGTATCATAGCAATCTACACGATCATGTCATACTAGTAAGACTCATAGGATAAAGATATATATGCAAGTGGGTTTCATTCAACTCCTTAAAACTTAATGCACATATATAATTTAAACTGCAGAAAAGTAGGGGTTATGCATCGGGGCTTGCCTAAGAAAAATATAATCAGAAGTTAGCTTTCCATCATGGCGACACGATTTCCAAAAGCACCATTCCTCCAGCAACTCCTGATGACTCCGTGATCCATCGACGTACCTATATGATATGCATGCGATGCAATGCAAAGATGTAATTAATCAACTGCAATCGCAACTCGTAAAATACGAGGTACACCTCCCGAGTTAACGAGCTAGTTCTAACGATGACCGTACTTAGGCTACATATACACTTTGTCGGATAAGGCGTTATTTCCCAACAATTATTGTAGTTATATAAACCAACGGCATTTCTACATTTCATTGTATCGATTTAATCGTTATTCAAAATAGAGCATCATTATCTACCTAGCAAACTAACTCTTATTGAGCTACAAAATTTACAGTGAGTATGTAATAATATTAGTAGTTTACTGTTAAATTTTTAGAGTCAACACTATTACCGATTTATCCGAAAAATTCCTACAAGTTCATCTTTTAACAATATTCAGCATTTTAAAATAATTATATAGCTCCCAAAAATATTGCCAAACTTTGTGAACAAAATACACTAACATGTAGAGCATGATTTTAGGGGACCAACAAAACTAGTTTCACTATTTTTGGATTCCTATACAATTTTATATTGATTTTGCAAGTTTACCTTTTAAACTGACTTAGAAATTGCTCTACAATTCAAAACGGGCCGACGTCAAACAACTCAGCCCAGGCCTGAACGGCGCACGCAGTCCAGTGACGCGCGGCCCATGCGGTGGCAGTCCGGCCCAGGTGGGCGCGGGAACAGGGCACTCGGCCGACGGCCAGACCGCGGCCCAAAAGGCCCGACGAGTGCTGGCCAGCAGCAAAAGCAGCCCAGGCGGGCGGGGCGCACGCGGCCCAGACGCGGTCAGCAACGACCGGCCCAGCGCAGCATGGTGGCGTCCCATTTTGCAAAAATGCCCCTACGTTAACCTCTAATTGAGGTAAGATCCCTAGGCACTATTCAATGGAGTCGTGTATTTTGCAAATATACCATGTATAATGCTTTGACTTGGATTCTCACCCCGCACCTTCCTTTCCATTTCCAGAAATGAAACGCACAGAGCAGAGGAGCGTCGGGATGGGCGCGGCCGGCCCAAATCCCGACCACCGGCACAGCGTGGTTCTTGGCGGGCGCTGCGAAGAGGGCGAGCTAGAAGTAGAGCAAGGATCCACGTGGGCACGGTGCACGGAAGGGCGGCTGGCAGGGCGGCGGTGCCGCTGTGGGGCGCGGCGACCAGTGAATGTGGCCTGGCAGCAGCAGGGCCGAGGGCAGAGCCATGGAGGTTGCGGGCGTGCAGGGGAGCAGGGGGAAACCGCAGCGGCCTTAGGCGCGCTGCGCACGGAGAAGCAGCGAGCCGTGGGACGACGGCGGAGCAGAGCCGCATGCAAAATGCTAGACGGCCATGGCGGCTCAGAGGGGACCGGGGAGGCGAGGTGCAGGCGTTGCGGCTACGGTCCGGCATGGCTCGCGGGTGGCTCCGGGATGGCGCGGGTCCCGACGGTGCAGCAGATGCCGTGGCAGCTCGGTGCGCAGCCATGGTGGCTCGGTTGCGCCTGTGCGCGTGGGTAAAAAGGAGAGGCGCCGGTGGTGCGGGTGCGCCTGCGCTTGCGATGGCCAGCACCGCGGGGTGACGCGGCTTGGGTGCGGTGGCATGGCCAGCAGAGGGAGAGGGAGCGCGGACGCATGGAAGGGAAAGCAAGGGAGCGAAACCTGGGGCACCTCCCTTCGGTAGCAGAGAAGAAAAGGGAGGAGGAAATGTCCTATGCACGCTCGAGGACAGAGACAGCAGACAAGCGCACATGGCAGGGCGTGGGCTGCTGAGGCTTTTTCTATGCGGGGCAGCGAAATGAGAGAGAGAGGAGAGAGTGCACTGCGCAGCACAGAGGCCAGACAGAGATAAGACAGGGGTACAGCAAAGGAGAAGCAGCCAGTCAACTACCACAGTCATGCGGAGGACAACCATTTCCAGATAGAGGCAACCACGTCACACAACGATGACTATTGTAGAATGCATGGTGGCGATGCAGTTTAATATAACCTTTTTTTGCACCATGTAAGTATCATGATATAGGTATAGAACATGAATTTACTGATTCTCATTTCATGTAAGGATTTGTCTACAGCTGAAGTTACGAGCACGACGTTGGTGCCAGATTGTAGTATAGGAATGGCTTTATCCGTTTTGGACATCGTTTAATATAACGTGACATGCAATGTAACATTCATTTCGTGCTTATCAATATGAACCCGGACGTATATATATATATATATATATATATATATATATATATATATATATATATATATATATATATATATATATATATATATATATATATATATGGATCGTTCTATTTATTAATGGATTTTATTTTATCTATAAAAGTTGCTGTTCCCGCTTAATCTAATAGAACAAACCGTTCGCTATTTATTTGCTAGAATCGTTATGGTCATTCCTAAATATTTCACTGCATAATTTAACTTGAGCGCTTAATTCGAGTCCATGAAACTAAGTCACACTGGATTCACGTATCACATCGAATACGTTTTAAATCAAAAATCCAAGAAACTCGTTTCGAAAACTTTACTAAGGCCAAAAATCGCGGCGCTAAAAGGATCGTAACACCGGGGTGTTACACTACCCAGATGCGAAGGAAATTCAGGAGAGGATAAAAAGCAGGGCAAATCCTCAACCTCCGCCACAACAACCTACTAGGGAGGTCAACCACACCTTTGTTGTGTCTTCACAACAGCCATATTGCCCAATGTACCCAAGTCTTAACTCCAATCAAATTCACCCATCCACATTGGCAGCCGCATACTACCCAAACTTCCTACCTGCATGGCGGGCAAGCACTTAGTAACAAGGGCAGCTAAGTAATCAGTGAGCAGAAGCCAACCTTACCTACATAAACCCAAGGCCTCCACACATAACATTCATCGAAATAAGCCAGCCAGCTCAAGTGCATAATAGACAACTCGAAGCACCTCCACCATAGCTAGCCGCCCCCAAAAATGAGTCCAACCTAGAAAACTAGCTCAACCCACATACACCACTACCCACCATTGGCATAATACTACCAATAGCTAGAGGCTCTTCAATGGAACTCCAGACAAAGAAGCAAAAAGAAATATCACCTCAGGCTCATTAACAACATAGCACTGTAGGATCCAGTACGCTACACAGATTGGTCAAAGACACCCATCACATTCTTAGAACAAGACCTCCAGTTAGAGAGCTACCCCCATGCTGATGCTATGGTAATCAAAGTAAATATAGCAGGCTAGAAAATCAGTAGGGTTCTTATAGACTCTAGAAGCTCCACAGACATTATTTTTGTTAATGCCTTCGATCAGATAAAATTAAGTAGAAGCCAGCTGTAGCCATTAGATTCACCACTGATAGGTTTCAGAGGAAAGAGAATCAATGCATTGGAAAAATGTCCCTACCAGTTTCTTTCAGAGGCTAGGAAAATGCCAGGACAGAATACGTGACCTTCAACATAGTAGACCTTTACTACACATACAATACCATCTTCGGCAACAGGTTTGCAAATAAGTTCAATATAGCTATTCACATGGGCTATTTATGTATGAAAATGCTAGATTTACACGACACCATCACAGTGCAGGGATGTCGGAAGGAGGCGAGAAACATAGAAAAATCCATCTACAAATTGCAGCGCAACATCAATTCTGTCGAAGTGGCCAGAACCAACTCACTGGAGCCTCCGGACATGCCGAAGGGCAAAATAGATCTCAAGTCAGTCCCATTGGAAGATGTAGTCCTAAACAGAAAGGTCACCATCGGAGGCAACTAGTCGAAGGAAGAAGAAACATAACTCATAGAAACTTTAGCCAAGGACAAAGACGTCTTCACCTAGTCAGTCTCTGACCTGAAAGGAGTCAGCAGGGATATTATACAACACTCCCTTGACATCAACCCCAAAGTGAAGCCAAGGAAGCAGGGACAAAGGAAAATGTTAGAGGATAAAATCTTAGCAGTGAAGGCCAAAGTAGAGAGGCTGTTAGACACAAACGTCATCTGAGAAGTTAAGTACTCAGAATGGCTAGCAAATGTAGTACTAGTACCGAAAAAATGGAAAGATGAGAATATGCATAGACTTCACAGATCTAAACAAAGCATGCAAGAAAGACCTATTTCTGCTACCAAGGATAGATGCCTCCATCGATAAGGGGGCAGGATGCTCCTAGACTATTTTTCAGGATATCACCAGATCTGGCTCAACAAAGAAGATGAGGAGAAAACAAGTTTCACTACCCTCTTTGAAACTTATTGCTACACTAGAATGCCCAAAGGACTAAACAATGTAGGCTCAACCTTCGCTAGAATGATGAAGGCAGTCCTCGGCCCATAGCTGTAGAAAAACATCATAGCTTATATTGATGACATTGTGGTAATAAGCAAGAATAAAGAAGATCATATAGCATATTTAAAGGAAACATTCGCCAACCTTAGGGAAGTAGGCCTAAAACTAAAACCAAAAAAGTATGTTTTAGGCGTTAGCAGAGGCAAGATACTTGGGTATGTCATAGGACCCGAAGGCATTCGTGCCAATCCATAGAAGACAAAGGCCATAATCTCGATGGTGGAACCATCAGCCAAAAAAGAAGTCCAAAAACTCACTGGAAGAATAGCAGCATTGAACAGATTTATCTCAAAGTTAGTCGAATGTAGCCTCCCAATATTCAAAGCTCTAAGAGGTGGAGACAAAATTGAATGAGGGCTAGAACAGTCGGAGACCTTCTAGCAACTCAAAAGCTACATGGCCAACAAACTCCTAATAATAGTACCAGATCCAGAGGCACCACTACTGTTATATGTGGCAGCTTCCGACCATGCAGTCAGTGGGGGTGCTTTGTGACAGAACCGCCCAATTTATATAAGATCAAGTATGGTTGTCCCCATTTAACACGTTGACGCGCACATACTTTCACTTATATAAACCCGGTAGTCTGCCGAGTGTTATGAAGGACCTCAGTAAATCAACATCACAACCAAGATCGCATGATTAAGCAAATACACATCACATACACGGAGTTGCAGCGAAAATAATATTACAAATGAGTTCATAAATAATAGTACTAGTCTAGGTTTCAAAGCCGATTAGTGAAAACAGCATAGCTTTCAAATGATTACAATAATATAAGTTCCAAATACATTGCTAGCATACGTGACATCCTCTGACAAAAGCATATAGATAAGAACACTATATAGAGACACCGAGCCCACCAGCGGTTAGCCACCATCTTCAGCAGGCCAGGAACTTCACCTACAACATGGTGGGATAAACCCTGAGTACTCGAATGTACTCAGCTAGACTTACCCATCATAAACCAAAAATAAAGTGACACCAAGGATCATGCAAGGCTTTATAAGTGGAGCTGGCTTGACAATATTTTGCATAAAAAGCCACTAGTTGAGCTATACATTTTATAATTTGATTCCAAGTTAATTGTAGCTATTCATCTCTAGATTAGCATCTAACCTGTGCGAAACATGTGATATATCATTATGTAGCATCACAATAATAACCATAGGCAGTGTAGCATTGCCATGTCCAATATGACCATCAAATTTCATAGTCTAGTTACTACGATGTTGGGACTAGTCGAGTTTCTAACTATTCGGGAGAGACGGCGATTCGAATCGGTTGCAACCAGCTAGGCAGTTATTCCTAACACAAATCCAGACATACCTGCGCCAAGGTAGTCTTAGGTCACCTTTGGTATAACTCAGGTCCAATTCATGGATTCGATCAGCACTGCATAATCAGGGACAACTAGCTGCCAGGACATTCAGGCTCGGCCTATCCTTGGGCTCACGTCTGGCTCCCCACACATCCTTACTACCATCCAGAGTGCGCACTCTAATAGAACGAGGCCCGGCCTGAGTTGAGCTACTCAGCTTTGCTTTTAGAACGAGTTATCCGACCAGCTAAGTGAGTGGCATGTGTTCAATCTTGACAGAAGTGCCAACAACGGTATAGTCCTTAATCGACATAGACGGGATCAACATAGCCAACCCACACCATGTGCATATAAGATCCCACCTGGTCTCCACTTAGATAATATCCCATGGTTATTTTCCATGATAGCAAATATAGTCAACCGTGCTCTAGTATCCACCTATACCTCGCAGGTGACAGGAAATCATCTGACTTCTATCAGTCTAAGCATGGCTAAGCATATATTCAATCCTAGACCTACACAGGGTTTAAGGTCTATATATCTGTACAAGGTAGTTCTATGCATCAAGTGTTTCCAAATCAACTCTTATAACCTAATGCATCAAACATAAAAGGACTCAAGTTCATATTTGTAAAACATAGGAGGTTTTGAATGCTCCGAGGCTTGCCTAGGATCCAACACAAAGTTAGTTCCATTAGCTTACACCATCTTAGGGAACATCTTCCACTCTAGGCATGCACTCCAGGGGTCCTTCTATCTTTGGGATAGTTCCACCAACACCGTCTTCTAGCTCGACTCCATTATCACATGCTTCACGTCCACGTGTTGTGCATCTAGCATACCTAGATGAGATGCAATAATGCCAGTGCATGAATGTGAAGAATGGTAACATGAGATGCATCATATAAAAGCATTAAAGATAAGTATAAGGTTACACCTCAAGACATGCACTTAGAGAGCAAGTCATTTAACTAACTATCACTCAAGTCTAGCATAGGGGTAGCAAGCATAACAAGCATGGCACACCAGTTAACTCAAGTCAAACTATTACAAGCATTTAACAATCAAGAACTAATTAATCCAAGCATCGAATAAGAACTAGGGTTGCGGTGAACGACACCAACATAATTAAAGCTCTAGCAAAACATGCATCGAGATCATTTTGTGGCAACATGCATACATGACCATTTATTAGTTATGTGCTTGACCAACATTATATAACACATTAATAAGATACCTCAAGTAGATAAATTTAACTCTTGTAGTGTCATGAGTTAACACTAACAAGCATAAAACCAAAGCAAAGTGAAGCAAACAACTTTAGGTACACGCTCAGATTCTAGGCAGCAGCACAACAGTCACTTATTTCAACCATAACTAGAGTTACAAACATTCAATAAAGGTGATCTTGGACTTTTTGGAATGCTTAGGAAAATTTCCTACAACTTTGTTATTTACATCTAGAACTGATTCAAAGGTTAACAATGTTGAAAAACACAAACACGCATATCTACACCAACTAGGATAGAAAACTGACATGAACTTCTGAAATGCATAACTAGAATTCTAATCATGCAACAAGCATGATTCTTAACTTTATATAAATCTTATTAAGTTACCTATAACTTTCTTATTATTATCATAATATGATTCTATAGCTAACAAGGTTAAACAACCCAATGAAGACATTTCTATCTAGATTTGAACAGAACCTATCATTCCACTTTGAACAGCTATAACTAGAGTTCTAGACCACCAAAAAGGGTGTTATTGGACAATTTGGAAATCTTAACAAAACAACTACAACTCTTTGCTTATCACCAATCCATGATTCTATGTTTAAATAACCCAAACAGTACAATCATTCAGATTTGTGAAGGGCACATGCAAAAGCTGACAGCAAACTTGTAAAATTTATAACTCCTAAACCAGTAGGCCTCAAATCGTGAAATTTTAGGACAAGAAAGATAAGGAAATTATATACAACTTTTGGATTCAACATATCTATAGAAAACATCATTTGCATCATGAAAATATCACCACCACAGAAACTAGACATGCAGCCATAACAGCAGAGATACAACTATATGCATTTACCATTTATGTTGTTAACAACTAATATTTTGTTGCTATATATGTAGCTCCATGCAACTCCTAACTATAACCAAGCAATCACATTGCCTAGCACCAATTATTAGAAGTATTACATGGCATAAACACAAGCATCTACTAACAAACTTTCATTAGCTTTTCTATATATAAAAACCTATATATTAATTATAGGTGATGTTGCAAACATCTCATTTGGATCTTAAATTTTTATGAGAGATAGATCATGACAAAACATGATTACAATAAAAATCTTACATGCTCATGTTTTATAATTTAATTGCTATGAAAAAGACAAATCTTAATTATTAATATTTAATTGCTATGAAAAAGACAAATCTTAACTATTAATAAACATGTGAAAACAAGATAAATCTAAAGATCATTATTTTCTATAAACATATAGCCATATTAGGGTTTCCTAGGACACATTATCACCATGCAAGCGCAAAGGAACCACATTTCACATTTTTGCACATATAAATTATTTATAAGCCATTTAAAACCATTTATCAAGCATTAAAACAATTAAATCAATAACTCAATCATACTACATTCAATGACCATGAAATTTTTACCACCGCACAGACATAGCATCAGTAGCCTACAATAAAAATTTCATAGCAATTGGAGCATCACAACTTTAGATATGAATTTATTCCTAGAAAACCCTAATTAACCCACATAAATAAAAACAGCAAAACGCTTCTACTAACACATATCATATTATGACTCCACTGCATGTATATACTCTCAAGGATTCCAAAAAGTCTTTATTTTCTATTTTATGATTTTTCTATGATTTATTATGATTTTCCAAATTTTTAGCCATAAAAGAAAAACAAATTTGCACTGAGGACCCCAAACTTTCACGAAAACATATTCCAGTGAAACGATCCTTCTAGTCACTATTCACATGAGTCATAGACTTGCAGATAGGCCCTTCCCTTTATTCCTTTTTTTAGCGTGAGGTCCTCGACACGAGTTGGAGCAGAGGAGGACGATGGCGGCTCGATTTTCCGGTGAGGTGGTCGACCTCCGGCGGCGAGCAGCGGTGGCGGAGTGCCAGGGGGGCCCGTGCATACTAGCAAGCGCTCATGGCTTGCCTCATGGTGGATGGAGGTGGCTCAGCCATGGCAGTAGTGGCCCGACGCCCGATGAGGACGAGCTCGGGGTCGGCCGGCCTTGGCCAGCAGGGGCCGACAGCGGCAGGGAGCACTAGGGAGCACCCAGGGGCCTGAGCGCACCCGTAGGGCTGCCCGACTCGACCCAAGGTGGGCTAGGTTGGCCTAGCCACACCACACCAAAGGCATAGCTCTGGTGGTGGCAGCTACTCGGCAATGGAGCTTCTCGGCGAGCATGTGTGCGAGGTAGAGAACGACGAGGCAAAGGCGGTGATGGTGGTGCAAGGCTGTGAGGCGCTTGGGCTGGAGGAACAACGGTGGCCATGGAGCTCAGCTCGGTCACCCATGGCAATCACAAGAGGGATCACGGAGAGAGGCAAGGGGGAGCGAGGGTGAAATCCTAGGAGCCGAGGTCACGGAGATAGGGGCTCAGTGTCTACACCTCAAGCAAGGAGGAGGCAGGGCACACGTCGGGAGGTGGGGTGCGTGTCAACAATGGTGGGGCATGCTCTCCTACATGACAGACGCATCGTCTTTTCTCCGAGCACATGGCGTGCGACGGTGTGGGTGTGGTGGGCACTGATTTTGGGCCAATTATAGGCTGATTTGGCAAATAGACCTTGAAGCAAAGTTGTTGATCTCGGGCTGCTCTACAACTTTTATTAAAGGTGCATGGCAATTAGAGCTCTCCATTAGTGGCTAATTAAGCCCCAAGTTGATAGTGTTAATGACTTAACAATGGTTAAGCCTTCCTCTACTTGAGCTCGAATTACTTGGTCAAAACATGGTAAAATTTGATCCAACTTCATCCTATACCTTCTTCATGGAATTAGCTTCAACTCTTATTTTTGGCTCAACTCAAGTTGCTTAACAATTTTTGGAGAACAGGGGATGCCAATCATCATTGCCACTGAAATTCCAGACTTAGTCGATTCTTGGACCTTGAAAACAGCACTGGATTCGATCTTGGGGTCCCTAATTGGCTAGGTTAGAGGCTGAACCAGGTCTTGGTACTTAAACAAAAGTTGTTCTACTTAATTTAAACTACAACTTTGCTTAAAGGATCTAGGATTAGTTCAGCTTGGTTAGGAAGATACAAATCTCCAAAGATAGGTAGATGAAACTAAAATTCGGATTTCAGAGTTTTAGCAGTGTGACCGAATTCAGTGAACTTGCCATTTTGGAGAGAACCTTTGAATGACCAAATGAGCTCCAAATGTGCTGAGACTTATTTTGTTGTTTCCTTCATAAAGGGTACTTCAACTCATATTAAGGAATCTAGTTGAGTTACCATATGAATTTGGAAGATAAAAATGTCACAACTTGTCAACTTGCTGTTGCCGATCAGGGACAGATTTCTGAGAGCCCAAAGAAGCATTGCATTCAAACTTGAGGCCATTGTTTGAGTCACTTAGGAGTTGAATCAGGGCTTGGTCCAAAAATAAAGTTTGTTGTACTCCACTCAAACTTCAACTTTTATTAATGGTCAAACTTCACCACTAGTACCAAAGTCATTGGTTCATCTTGGTCAAAATAGCACCTCGTTAAACCCTGGAATTAGGGTTTTCGACCAATTGAGGCATTTTCTTGATATTTGCTCAACATGAACCCTCATGACTTTTGTTGTAGAGTTCAATTAGAGTCATTTGGGCAAGGAAGCAAGGTTTGGTAGACATCCCATGTTCCCATTCACTAGATGAAGCAATTCAAGAAAGATTATAACTTATCATTTCATGTGACTTCTTGGCTCCAAACTTTATGAAACTTACCCAATAGTCAATGTAGATGGAAATAGATGTGAGGCACATGAAAAGGGGCACCTTCCACATTACTCAAGCCTACATTTGAAAAGGGTCAACATGTAAGCAAGGTGTATTGTCCAAGTTCAAGTTGGGACTCAATTTCATAGATTTGACCTCAACACCTTCATCACCACTTTAGAGATAAGGAACTAAAGCTCTTGAATATCACTTAACATGTTGTGTTTGAGCTCAAACCCACTGCTTAACTGGTAATAAACACCTAGGGTGTTACACACTTGTTTAGGAGAAAGAAGAAGAGTCTAAGGTCATCCAATAGCCTATCTACTACATCTCAGAAGCCTTGTCAGGAGCAAAGCTGAACTACACAGAAATCGAAAAAATAGCATACGATGTACTTATCTCATCAAGGAAGCTAAAGCGTTACTTCCAAGCACATGAGATTATAGTGCCTTCCTCACAACCACTTAGGGACATATTCAGTAATAAAGTGGCTTCTAGAAGAATAGGAAAATGGACAATAGAACTATCCTAGATTGAAATCAGCTATGTGTTGAGAACAACAATCAAATCACAAGCGTTAGCAGACTTTATGGTAGACTAGATGCCTTCGGCGCATCAAACCCCATAACCTCAACCTCCAATCTGGACACTCTACATAGACATAACCTAGGGACACCTCAAAGCTAGAGCCTCCGCCATTTTGATAGCACTCTCAGGCCTCCGCACGAAGCATGCAGCAAGGCTAGAATTCAAAGCAACGAATAATATAGCAGAGTATGAAGGCCTTATACTAGGCCTCAATAAGGCAAAGGCACTCGATGCCAAGATAGTACTAGCAAAAATAGACTCCCAAGTCATGGCTGGACAAGTTAAAAAGGAATGTATGGCAAGAGAACTAGAGCAGGTCAAATACCTAGCCACAGTAAGGGCACTCAAGCGGAGGTTCTAGGGATTCACACTAAAACATATACCAAGAGCAGAAAAACATAGAAGTAGATGAACTAGCCAAGGCGGCAGCAAACAATTTGCCCATCCTGGAGGGAGCTTTATACCAAATATTAAAAGCACTAGCAACCCAAACAACTGCTAAGGCATTCAAAACAATTCTAATCACTAAATCTAAAGACTGGAGGTAGTTAATTATAGATTACTTGAATAATGTCCACAATTCAGATGATGAAGCAAGCACAATAAGAATTGCAGCAAGAGCAAGGAGTTACACACTAATAGATGGCATCTTATACAAAAAAGGTGTAGTTCAATGATTGTTCAAGTGCATACATCAGAGCGAAGGCATAGAGCTCCTCCAAGAAATCCATTCAGGGACATGTGACTCTCACATTGGTCCAAGGGCATTGTCTGCGAAGGCTATCAAGTAGGGATTCTATTGTCCCATGCATACCAAAGATGCAGAACAAATTATTAAGATATGTGAAGCATGCTAGACCACATCTCCACATCAGTCAAAACCTTCGGCAGCAGTACAGCTCATCCCACCCACTTAGGAATTGCAAAGATGGGGTATGGACCTGGTCGGCCCACTACCACCTTTGTAGGGGGAACAAATTCACAGTAGTAGCAATCGAGTACTTCACAAGATGGATTGAAGCCAAGCCACTAGCAACAATCACCTCAAAGATAGTGAAAAAATTCTTTTGGCAGAACATAATCTACAGGTTTGGAGTACCAAGAACCTTAATAGTGGACAACGAGAAATAGTTTGACTTAGACAAGTTCAAAGAATTATGCCAAAGCACAAAGATAGCCTTCACTTTAATCTATCATCCAGAGTCAAATAGGGGCGATGGAAAGAGCCAATAGAATAGTGTCCAGCCAACCACTTCAAACTAACTTTATTCAAAGAAAACTAACTTATTACAACAAAGCACATTACAAGTGCAGTCAATATAAACACAAATGCAGTCTTACAAAAGCTTGAAGGCAGCAAAAACGAAAAACACACTAAGCCTTGAGAGCAAACATTACAAAGACGTGAAGGCCAACTAAACAATTGGGAATAAGTTTAAAAACCAAAGTGGTGGTCGAGGCCCTCACCAAGCCACTGACCTAGTAAACTTTGCGCATTCATCATCAATATCATACGATACGAAGGCAAACATCTCAACAACAGAAGGTCTGGGAAAACTTTGATGCCAATAATCCCATAGTTCACCACTAATATAAATACCATCTTGGAAAAAGGTCAAAGGTAGCACGTCCTCCATAGGCCCAAAGGAGGAAACCTATGCAGGGCAAATTTACAATTAAAACTTAATGCACGAAGGCACCAGCAAAGTAACAAAAGCCACAATATATGCAAAGGGCAAACTTCTGTGACTCTTCACCATAAACTAAGCCTAAAGAATTAACTAAAACCTAGGCACTACACCTCTAGATTAGCAACAGCGGAGGCAGTCTCCCCTATCTTCGTAGCCTCACTACCACCTGATGGAGCTTTTGGGGCAGACACCTCACCAGCCCTAGAACTTGGTGCCCTAGAAGTAGTATGTGCAGCCTCCACTTTTTCAAACTCCTGCAGTTAGCCTAGAATTAATAAACACACAAAAACAAATGCAGAAATGCACCAAAGAAACACAAGTCAAAAAGTAGACAAAAGAAAGCAACCAACCACCACACGTCGTACCTTCGCCATTGAGTGAGCCTTTGCCTGGCCAAACTTCACCTAGAATGACTTCATAAAGTTACAGATAGATCTTCTAACATCTCGAGAAGTCACTCCAAGCTTAGCCAAGCCCTCAAGATCCTCCTTCTTCTTCAAGCCGTCGACATGCGAGCAGCCGTTTTGCTTCAGCATCTTGGAAAAATTGTTAGCGGAGGCCAGTGCTCCAAAGACGACCACTCCACCAACAAAGTTGGGGAGCTTGGCCAAATTGGATTTCAGCCAAGTAAAGATATTAAGCGTTGAAGGCTCCTCGGGCAGAGAGGAAGTGGTGCCCCAAAACCGACCAAGCGCATCTAAGTACAATTGGGCCGCCCCCAGACCTACTGTACTTGCGTCTTCTAGACGCTTGGATAGGAGGGCAACTTGATCCCCTAGGGCAGTACCAGACTACCTCTTAGCCTCCACCTCCTTGCAAAGGAGGTCAACAGTCTCATTGGCCTTCTCGGCCTGGTTAAGGGCTAACTACTCCACAGCCTTTGAGCACTCTAGCGCCTTGCTCAAAGAGGACACTCACCCCTTAATTTCTCAACATCACTCTAGGCAGCGTGGAGGCTTTCAACTTCCCCCGCAAGCCATGCCCTTTTAGCCTCGAGCAGCTCCACCTCCTTCAGAGCTTCAGTGGTGTCGTCGTGGTCGATAACTTCCTTTGACGCCCGCTCTTCCAGTGCCTCTGCCATATGATGGCCCTATCAAGGGGTGTGTTTGGCTGGCTGGTTGCCGCGGCTGGGGCTTGCCAGCCCACTCACATGGGCACTGTTCACATGAATAGTGTCTTTCAACTAGAACAGTATTTTTCTCTTACAATAACCTAGCTAGAACAGTATTTTGGCTTATTCAACCAGCTAGCCGAACACTCCCAAGGAAACCATCAGTACAGCAAGGCCGAAGGGCACTTAAGCCAGAAAAGCAAAGACAACCCACCAAGCATTGATGCTCTAAATTGTATCACAGCAAAGGGTAGAAATTAACATTCTTGAAGTGGTGACGAGCCCGACCTATCAAGAAAACCAAAATATAAGCAACGTAAGTCAAAAATACTTATAAAAAAGCAGAGGTCATAATTAACCTCCTATCTTCATGTAGAGAGCATGAAGGTGTTCGGCCCACACACTTAATGTATCACTAGAACCTCCTAAAAAGGAAACATATAAACAAGTATAAGCAACATCGAGCAAAAGCAATGAAGACAAGTCAGAAATTAAAAATGATCAAACCTTCATCGCTGGCTCTAAATTGTATCACATGAATGTGAGAATCATTTTTGAAGGTGATATTTGAGAGAAATTATCTACAATTTAGACTTTGGCACATATTAGATGAACAATTGTAAAACAAGCTATGTGTCGTTCTCCTAAACAATTTAAACCATGTTGGTTTGCTCCAAGGGTTAAGAGTGAGACCGAGCAAGCCTACCATAAGATATACCTAGTGTATGCATGACAAAGGATTTAAGTATGCAAATGCAAACCTAGGCATGAAAGGAACTAGATGCTAATTGAGATTGCAAGAATTTGAATCTTGATACCAATTGTAAGAAATTAAATCTAGTTACCTATCACGAGAAGGGGATTTTGGGTCTATAGTATTTACTAACCCACTTGGCAATTACTTTGTCCATAATGATGCACCCATACTTTGCCAAGTCTCAAATTCCCCAAAGTCCATCGGACTTCTCACTTCCCTTTTGGGATCCAAACCTTCTTGGTGCTCTTCATATTTGAAATGATTTTCTTTGGCACCTAAAAATGTTTGACCCCATTGTTGGCTTGCTTGTTCACCTTGATGGCCACCACCTTGTTATTTTTTTCTTCTTTAATAAGTATGGTGTGGAGGCCTTCTTGTCCACCTTGTCAGTGTAGGTGTTGGAGAGCTTGCTTGTTTGCTTTTTGTCTTTCTTGTTTGCTCCTTCCCCATTCTTCACCTTGCACTCATAGGACTTGTGGCCTTCCTTATGGCACATGTAGCAAACCATGGTTTGTCCTTCATCAAGCTTCTTCACTCCCTTGACGGTGTTATCTTGATGAAGTTGGGCTTGCTTCATTTTGCCTGTTATTTGAGTCAAGTCCTTGGTAAGGCGAGCCACTTCTTGCTTGAGTTGCTCATTCTCCATTGCAACCTCTTGTGTGCATGTATCTACAACAACTTTCTCAACACAAACTTAGTTGCACAAGGGTGAGTCTAAACATAAATCATTGCAAGAAGTAGAAGCATCATTTTTAGGCTCGTCAAAGATATAACTTTTCTTTTTAGATGCCTTGGTGAGGGTTGTACCGATGGCTTTAAGATTAGCAACTTTATTAGTTAGCTCATCACAATGTTTGCACATGGTTTTCATTTTAGCGAGCAAGCTTTTATAATCATTTTGTGAGCTAGCTAACTTTTCCTTTAATTTTTCATTTTTCTTTACAAGTTGCTCATCATTGATTGTGTAATTATTTGTGTTTACACTAGTCTCAAGTTGCTCAATTCTAGTAGATAGCTCCATATTAAGATTGGCAAAAGTTTCATATTGTTCAAGCAAAGTAGCATAAGCTTGTTGTGAGCTATCTAGTTTTTCTTTTAATTTTTCAAGCTTCTTTTGTTGACTAGTGCAAACTTTAATAAAGTTAAGATTTTGTTGCATAATTTCATCATAAGAAGGTAGCTCATCATCACTATCATTGTCACTATCACTAGGGATAGGCTTTTTGTTACCTCATGCCATAAGGCACACATGTGAAGTGCTTGATGATGAGTGCTTGTGCCCTCGCCTCTTGTGGTGGTCTTCTTCTTCACTTGAAGAATCATCCCATGATCTTATTGATGTGTGGGCTTTGTCCTTGCATGTCTTCTTTGTCTTGGGTGTGGGCTTGTTTGGACAAACTTCCACAAAGTGCACCAACTCGTTGCATCCATAGTATCCTTTCTTTCTTTGCTCATTTCTTTGATTTGTGAAGATGAAATCTTGAATTTGGATGGGCACACCCTTGACATTGAGTATTTGGATCATCTTCTCCACCTTGTTGATAAGCTTGATATATTCTTCATCAAGGTCAGAGGTGGAGGAGGAAGATTGATCATCATCACTTGATTCTTCGTCATCATCATCCTCATCTTCTTCTTCATCTTCAGTTGAGGAGCTTGAGCTTGAGCTTATCTCAAGTTGCTTGCCCTTCATCTTCTTTTTCTCACCACATGCGAGAGCTTTGCCTTGGCTTGATGAAGAGGCTTCTTCTTGACCCATCTTGCGTGATATTTCAAATTCCACTATCTTGCCAATGATTATGGCTAGGGTCATGGTGCTCAAGTCCTTCATGTTGTGAAGGATGGATGATGATGCTTGCATATTTCTTTTGTGGTTGCATGGAGATGATCTTCCTCATGATGTCCGTATCATATACCTTTGTTAATCCTATTGAATGGAGCTCATTGATAATTAGATTCAAACGAGAATACATATCACAAACAAGCTCATCATCATTCATTTTAAAGGAATCATAATTTTGTTTAGCTAGATAATATTTTAACTCACGAACATTAGTTGTGCCATCATGGAGCTCTTGGAGTTTTAACCAAATTTCATGTGCCATATTTAAAGTGAACACTTGGTTAAACACATCCATGCTAAAAGATTCAAACAAGCAATTCTTAGCTCTAGCATTGAAATGAATTTCTTTTTCTTCACTCTTTGTGGGTTTATCGGGATTCTTAATGGGTTTCATCCCGTCATGAGTGACTCTCCAAACACCCAAGTCTACCACCTTAAGATGACAAGCCATTCTAGCTTTATAGTAGGGGAAGTTAGTGTCGTTAAAGTATGGAGGCCTAGAGGTATCCATCCCAACCACTCTAAGTAGCATCAGCTCAACGACGGTGAAGCCAAAGGTCCAAATTGAGCCAACTTGGCTCTAATACCAATTAAAAGGGGACTATGACGCCTAAGAGGGCGGGGTGAATAAGGTAACTTAAAACTCTAACTCTAAACTATGGCCTCTTTTTCTACCCTTAGCAAAACCTATGCAAAAAGATAAACTATATAAATGTGCAACTATGGTTTTGCTAGTGTGTTGCTATCTCTACCACAAAAGGAGTTATGCAAATAATGTAAATGCGGAAGCTAGAGAGTAAGGTAGAGATATACAAACTCTCGTCGATGACTTTGGTATTTTTACTGAGGTATCGAGAAGCGTATAAGCTTCCCCCTAGTCCTTGTTGGAGCCTCTCGTAAGGAATCCCTCACAAGGGCCAAGCTCCTAGTCGGGTAACTCCGTGGATAGCCCCGGGCCTTCACCACGCGCAAGTGGGTCTCCAGTGTGCCTTTCGGCAAGCCTCTCCCAGACCGCTCCCCGCCATCTTCACTATCAAGCTTCCGACCGAATCGCCACGGGCCTTATTCCCTTCGGTACACGGTGGCGGCCACACCATAGACGCGGTTGATATGATCTCGTAAGACTACAAGCCCTCCGATGTACAACAATGGTGCGCGCAAGCACCGAATGATAAGAGGTATGCAAACCTCACTAAACACTAGGCCTAAACCTAGAGCAAGCACATAAGCGGAGGTCTAATCAACCTAAGCACTTCGCAAAGTACCTACGCTAATCACCTAATGAATCACTAAGCTCTATGCAAGTGAAGATCACTAAAATGGTGTATCAACATCCTTGGTATGTTTTCTTAGCTCCACACTCCTCAAATAGCCGGTTGGGGGGTCTATTTATAAGCCCCACTGAGAAAGTAGCCGTTGGGGATGAAACTCACTTTTCTGCTACCGACCGAACGCTGCTTTCGTCCTAATCGGACGCGTCCGATCATCCTGACCGTTAGAGTGTGCACGTTGATCGGACACACTACCGAGTCTGGTCACTATTGATCAAACGCATCTGGTCATGCTTTCACTGCTCTAGAACCTCTCTAGACTCAATCGAACACTGCAGTTCCTGCTTTTGGTCGATCAGCCTCTAGCGTCCGGTCAATGCTGAGCCATTATCACGATAGTGAACAGTGTCATCGTTGCGTCCGGTCACTTTTAGTCCTCATCGTTCGGTCGTTGCTACTGACGCCTTTAGTTGCCGAGCAACTGATCGGACGCATCCAGTCCCTATAAGGGCCACGTCCGGTCACCTCTGCCGAGCTTATTTCTTTGTGATCTTGCGTCCGGCTTGGTTCCTATCTTTATGCTTGGATTTTGCTTGATATCTTGTATCCTCTCTTGTGCTTCTAGGGTCTTGCTTAAGATGTTGACCATCAGATCATCATGTGGCCTTCGTCCAAGTCACGTCTTGCACCCTATTGAACTACAAAACAATCACTTGCAAATTCATTAGGCCAATTTGGTTGTATTGGTCATCAAACACCAAAATCCAAAGTAAATGGGCCTAGGATCCATTTTCCTTACACTCAGTACTCCTTATCCGACATTTCACCAAGTATCTCACACGCTCCTACCTCAACAGACTTGACAAATTTCTCAGCAGCTCTACCCTCCTTCCGCTGAAAACCAAACTAGGGGAAGGGAACCCCGACACCTTTGCCAAAGATAAGAAGGTGTACCATCTCAATAGTCATGGCAGACATTCTCCTACCAAGCGACCAGCAGCTCGCCGCCACCATTTCCTCCACTAGATCCCCGCCTCCGAAATACCAGTAGGCCAAAGCAAATGCCCTATCGCAGTGATTGTGTCAAAGGCTTCATACAGAAGCCAACGAATACCGTGTATTCTTTCTCCCATCTTCACCAGTGGAGGTTAGGCCACCAGTCCTCATGTAAAACTAATACTGCATCCAATCCTTCAACCACTTGTTCTTTTGGGCAAAGAAAATCTCTAACTTTTCGCCCTTCTAATTCCTCTTTAGCATGAAAGCGCAACTACCATACTGGGCTACCAACTGGCCTTTGCCCACTCGCTTAGGTTGGCGCTGGAGCTCATAGTACTCGTAGAAGGTACCAATATTGGGCTTCGCACCATAAGATAAACAAGCCCAACAGAACTTGCTCAAAGTAACAATACCATTGGGCGTAAGGTGGTGCAACTGTACCTCAAAAGCCTCAAGAACCTGACGAACAAAATAGGTCGTAGGGAAGCGAAGGCCGTAGAGGAAAAAATCCTTGAAAACCATGACGTCAGTAGCCTGCGGCTTAGGAATCATGTCCCCTTGCGAGGGCTTCACCTTAGCATCACCAAAACAATCTAGCTTCCATAACTCCTCAATCATATCCTTCGTCATAAGCGAAGGCCTAAAATCCCATGTCCTGGATGAACCGGCCATGTCTCCTGCCTCCTCAATAGTTATCAAGTCAGCGAAGGAAGCCTCAACTCCAAAAAGATCTTCCTCAAGCCCTAGCGCCTCCGCACTGGCAACCATACACTCCTCAAAGCACGTAGACCACCCACTCACCCTAACACCAAGAAGATAGCGATACAGACCAAAGAAAGTAGCCTGGCGAGGAGGAGGACTAACAGGCGAAGCCACTTCCAAGACTTAGCAATAGCAAAAAGGAATTGAAGGCAAGTGCCAATCAAGTGAAGGCTAAGCAGAAAGGAAGAACAACGAAAACGACGGCCGCGAAAGTGATGGCTCAGATGGGGAGGGGGAGCCTTCACCTAGCCCCTTATATAGCCAACGAACCGGCGCTTCAACTTCTGCGCCCAACGGTCGGGTTCGCTCCACAATGCGTCGGTTCTAGAGCCACCGCGTCCAATCAAAAGCCACCACGTCAAAAGGAAGAGGTCTGACACAGCGCGTCCCAGGAGGAAGGGGGGAAGCCTCCGCAGCTCAATAACCTTGAAAAATTTGAGGAACACAACCCGCCTGCATGAGACCATGCCCTCAAGGGGGGACTATTGGGACGCGGTTACGAGCAGCGGAGGCCAAGGCTCACAACAAGTAAGGGAAACTGACGCTGACAAGATGTATGAGTGTATTGCAGGGAAGACAGGCAGATGCCTTCGCCATGGAGGCCGCGTCCGGTGAAGGTTACCACGAGAAGGCGAAGACAGATAGTTCCCTTCGCCATGGAGGCCGCGCTCGAGCGAAGGCTCCCACGCGGAGGCGAAGATCGCCAGAAGCTCGGGAGGATGCGGCGGTGGCTGGGAGAGCCTGAGCAACGGCCAGGCAGCCTCTGCCGACAAGAAGAACATCTTGCACTGTCACTCTGGGCCGGATATGGGCCTCCTAAGAACCTGCGGCTAAGGCCCATGAAGAAAAAGGCGGTGCGAGAGGAGTATGCCCACCTTGACCCTGGTGGTTGTAACTGTTGTAGGAATATATACCTCGGATGTACTCTAGCTGTTATGGGGTAGAAATGTAAAAGTAGATGGTAGCAAACAGTGTCCTATCAAAGGGGAACCAGACCCTGAGTAAGGGAGGTTGGTGAATGCATTTATAAAATTCTAATTGAGCTTGGACCCATCTTCCGTTTCTCATACCTTCGCCCAGAGCAGGGTGAAGGCCCTTCGTTTCCCTCCGGTTGGAAACTTGATTTTCCAACAAGGAAAATTGGCTTCTTCCTTGTTAGGAGCTCAACAAGTATGATGCCAAAACTATAAAAATCACTATTTTTAGTTAATTGGCATGTATAGTAATACTCAGGATCTAGGTAGCCAAATGTCTCCTGCACAGCTGTAACCACACGAGTCTGTGTCCGATACAAATCATCCTTCACTCGAAGCTTATATGTCCATGTCCTACCCGGTTTTGAACGAAGACTAGATCCACATGTCTCGCGTCCATGTTTGATTATTGAGGTTCAGTCTAAGATGATAAGCATAGTAAACCAATTTTGTTATGTTTATGTAATTAGAGTTATAGATTTGTTAATACGTTCGTTTAAGCCAGACGTGGATAAAAATTCGTGGTCAGATCCAACGCAGGAGCATATATTAGTCATAAATGAACAGTAGTAAATAGTCACATCAAGCTAACAAAATATTATAAATTAATCGGATCTATTTGTAAAAGAGTTTATGATATACGCCGGCCGGAGCAGGGTCCGTGTAGCTACCGCCTACTGCAGCTTTCAGTCTTTTCTTCAGCCGTCCATCCGGCGTGCGCGCTCTCTCTCGTGCGGCTACTGGGCGACCGCCGACGCCGACGCCCTACGCCTAGGTGCCCGGATTTTTGTCGGTCCCTTCGCCAGCCTTCGTCGCGTCCTTCGCCGGCGACGAGCACCCACCACCACCAGGTATGCGCACCCTTTTCTTTCCGTTCCTGCTGTGCGAAACTGAGCACCCGAACCCTAACTTAAGCTATTTGGCTATTTGTATTCGGATCTGATCTAATACATGTCTCTAACTTCGATTATTTTGCACAAATTATTGGGTGTACAGTGCTTTACTAGGTCCGCCTCTGAAGACTGGGATATTTTGCATACACAGAGGATCATCTGTAAGTTAAATCTAAATTCTGGATCCAACATTTGTACCATACTGGTGAATCTATCCCTTGCTTTACTCTTGAGTCTTGTTTTAGTTAACTTTTCTTTCCCCGCCATGCAATAGTTTCGTTTGATGAATTCGAGAAAATTACAAACATGGGACTCGAAACATGAAACATGGGTCGTTTGCAGATTTGCCACTGGACCCACATTCATAGACACGGAATTAAGGGGAATGATGATACTCATTTTCTGAAGCACCGTTCCCCTTTTTTATTTTCAAAGGTACCATACTTACTAAATAATGATTTATTAGAAATTAATGACTGATGGGGGTCAAGATGTGTGAAACTGTGAAGAGCTTGGGTTCTTCGGCAGGGTCTGTGCTTCAGAGTAAACCTGCTGATTAACCACACACCCAAAAGGGAAAATGAAGTGATTTTTTGAAGATTTGATTTACTCTATAAAAGGGCATAATTTTGTGATACTGAGAGTGATTCCCCATGCCCCCTCGCTCAAGAAATTTGGGGCCTCATCTTAACTTGGGAGCATTATGCTGTCGATCTCATACGCCCGCATACCCAACCAGTTGATATCAGTGCTTGGTGGGAACAAGCGGCTGCTAAAATCCCAAGGCAAAGGCGACAACACTTCAACTGGGTGGTAATCTACACGTTCTGGAACATTTGGAAAGAAAGGAATAGGAGGATCTTCCAGAACAGCTTCATAGACGCAAGGCAGGTGGCCTCCAGAGCCAAAGAAGACATCGAACTACATGGGAGGGTGTTCAATAACAATTTCAGTTAGTCCCCACCTAAGCCGGTGCTCCCCTAGCGGAGACAGTGTGTTCAGTGTGTGCCCTTTGAGGCTCTTAGGCCATTGGCCATTCTGTACATAAACGTCTATTTCTATCTTAATTGAGAGGCAGTGCTCCTGCCAGGTTTTCAAAAAAAAAAAAGAGTGATTCCCCAACAATATTAATAACTTCAAGTTTTTCCTTGATGTTGAACTTCTAACTCCATGCCTCCATTGTGCGAGTGGATATTGATTTGGTGCTCTGTCCCTATCATCTAGTTGTGGTGATGGGGATCAGGCATTCCCTAGTTGAACCCCCCCTCAGTCACCCCACCCACCACAGTTGGAAGACTCCATTGTGATTAACCATTACTTCTGGTTGACCTTACATCTCTAAATTCTTGTTTTTCATGGAATTTGGATGCTATTCTTACCGGGACTACATATAATAAAGCAGCAACCGCTGTTCCATGCACTGCTGAAGTGCCATTTCTATGTTTTTCCCTGTTTGTCATCTCCGTGCATTTTTTTTTTGGGAAATCATCTCCGTGACAATTTAATGAGGCATGTCTGATTGCTTTTTCTGTTTCTATCCCCAGAATCTTGCCTCCTGGAGGTGTAGAGGACATTCAGTTTCCTTCATTTATTGGATAGCAATGGCAAGTGGATTTCCTGATGAAGTTCTTAAGTCTGTTTTCCCATTATTGGACGGGAAAGATCTAGTATTCTGCATGCTTGTATGCCGTCAATGGCGCGAAATCGCAAAGGATGATTACTTCTGGAAATGCATTTGCTCACGGAAGTGGCCATCCATTTGCAAACTGCCCCCTTCTGACGCAAACTACAAAAAGCTGTATTTAACCTTCTCCAAACCACGGGAGATGCAGAACCTTCCTGTACCAAGGCTCACATTCGAGGATATTGTTTTCTATATTGATATGTGGCTTGAAGGATCACTCATCTTTTCTCAAGCAGTTTCAGGCTCCACCCTCCGAGCAGGCCTACGGTGCGCTCCCCGTGGCATTCCAGATATACTTGCAGCACATTTGAATTCCCAAGACTGCATCCTGATGCTTGAAGTGGAGCCCAAGTTGTCAATTCCCATGGGGCCAACCATCACTATATCTGTTCTTGCCCACCGCAAGGATTTGAACAAGATGGCTTGCATCATAAATAAGTCAACATTTGATTACATTGACAGTAATGCATCACGTGCTCTGGCTTATGAGTATCTCAGGTTTTCACCCAGACACCCATTCATATCCGACATTCGGGCATGGATGTCATTGCTTTTCCTGTACAAAGGAGCAAACGTCATTGAGGTATTTGGTATTGAGCTAGATTTCTGTGATGCGGCAAGGTCGGAGAATGAAATCTTGTGGCTTCTAGATATGCTTGATTGGAAATAGAAGTTTTTTCCCCCCTTTGGGGTTTGACACATGTAAATCATGTTCATGGTTGTTTTATCCTTTCCCTGCTGGAGCATGTATGCTACTGAACTATATTATCTATTGGAAAAACTGGAATAAATATCACTTGCCACTCCATGTGCTAACAGTTATTTCGTAGGTTTTTTCTCCTGCAATTGTTGCTCATCTTCACCTAGCATTCAGTGACCAGTTTCTTTTACGATGTCATATGATTTCACAGATTATGCAGTTGTTCATTGTAAGTTTTGTGTGTTGACTCTGAAAAAAAATGTGAAATTTACTATATCCAGTGTCCTATGTCAGACTCTTGTAAAGTCTGAAAATAGAATGGCAGCTATATATAAGATAAATTTCACTAAAAATATTTGAGAAAAATATCGACAAAGTGCTATCTGTTGCCTGAAGTAAGAACATAGCCCTTCTCAGAACCCTCGGTTTCTGATATTATATAGGTTTCTATTCATGGAAAAAAGATGGATTATATCTGTTTTGACGATGATGTGGAATCACGGTCTTATCCCTAATTATTTGGTATGCTATTTGAGTACAATATACTCCTATTTGGGTTATCTCCTTTACCTACAGACACAGAATGCAGGTGTAGGATCACTGTCAGGGCTCGCGTGTCTTGTCATGGCGACAGCCAAGGAGTTCAGAATGCACCACTTCCATGCTCTTCTTTTGTCAATAAATAGGTAAACGGAAAACGACTCCTATCCTGAAAATGCCATTTAAAACAATTAGGGCTAGTTTAGATACTCATGTATCCACCTCAAATTTCTGTGCTAATTGTTTCACACACAACCCACCATAACACACATGCATTGAGATAGATACATAAGCATACAAACAAGCCCTTAGGAAGAAATAATGTTGCCACAGACGCTTCCGATATTTTCTGTGCTGCTCGACTGCTCCCATCAAAATTCATGTAAAGGGCATCTGGAATGTCTTTTAGTTCTAAACCGTTTGGGGCTATATATTTTCAAATATTCCATCGAATTTAAAATATATGTCGTTTTGGAATTCCGACAAGTCAATGTTTTGAAAATTCAATCACCGGCCTAGATAGAAGCAAGTAAGTCAATATTGTCATTAAGATATATGATTCTGGATTCACCATCAGAATACTTCGTTTGCTAATGAAAGTTTTACTCTTTAGACCTTTTTTTTTGGACAGAAGGCTTCTTCCAGCTTCATGGAGACCAAAAACAGGGTGCTGGGGTTACCAGCTATTATAGGATAGAGTTGATGTTCCAGAATTAGGCCGCACATCACACATCATAAAGACAAGCCCAAACCCACTCTTAAGTTATTATAAGAAAAAAAATCCACTCTAAGCAGCTTCACTTTTTTGAGGATATGGGAAAACATAGATTTTTTTAGATAATTAAAATGAATTCGACTTCATCTCTTATGACTAAGAGAATAAGATCACTTACTACAAACTTATGAAGCAACAAATAAATGCCATTCAAAACTCAATTCTAGCATTGGCCATCCAAAGGAAGAAAAAAAATGCATCGCCGTCATCTTTAGCACTTGGACAAACTTGGAGAATGCACTTCTTGTCGGCTTCACCTCGCTATAACTGTACCCACGGGCGTTTCTCTGAACGGAACTTGCAAAAGAGATCAGGCTGGGTTTGATTAAGATTGAAGGATGTCAGGATGACCTTTTTTTTGTCCAGCTCCTTTTTTCTTTCTCTTTGTATGTACCATACACGTAATTTTTGGCAGTACTACTTTTTTTTAAATAAAAATAGATCAGTAGGGTCCTTCCTCTCCTATTTGGCTATTTCTTGGAAAAGAAAATGATCTTACAATTACGAGCATGCTATGGCACGGTCTACAAGAAAACGTAATTGTCTTTGCTCGTTGTTAACTTCTCCAACCATTTCATATAGGAGTAAGGAAGAATATTAAAGTACTCCCTGTTCCTTTTTTTTTTCTTGATCACGCAAAAGTTTTGCGCATCTTTATATTAAAGCAGATAAAAAGTCTAATACAACACGTTTTAGCGGCGTCCTAGGGTGTCAAAAGAGTTTGTACATGGATGCTCCCACCAATGGACAGGAGGCCAGCTGGCACATTCACCTCTCTTTCTCCTCTTCTATTTTTTCTACTCTTTCAATTTGAAGGAAGTCAGAGTAGTTTCACATAGTAAGGAAAAATACTTGCATTTTCAAACTGAGGAAGTAGACGGCAACACAGCAGAGTAGATACAGCGGTCTATATGACCTTCATGCAAGCAATACTCAATCGGTAAAAGAAAGCAGCAAGCATGGATACAACACACGGCCCACGAAGCGCCTGAGGTTATTCCCTGAGGAAAGGCTCAGCCCACCACGACGCTCCTGTTGAAGATCCAGCTGAACCGGGCCATGCCGGGCTCCCCGCGGGCCGCCCTCCGGTGCGCCAGCTCCTCCATCCGCCGGATCTTGGGCGCCAGCCCGCACACGTACTCCTGCGCGCGGCGGCCCTCGCCGGACAGGCCCCCGAGGTCCGCCACTCGCCACCGCCGCACGAAGTGCTCCACCATGTCGCCGTAGTCGCTCGCCATGTACACGCCGTCGCGCTGCGCCACCGCGGAGAACCGCGCGAACAGGCTGTCGCCGCCGCCGTCGCCGTCGCCGAGGCCGTCCGACATGAGCAGGCCCGGCATGGTGACCTTCCCGAGCATGACGTAGGCCAGCGCGCGCACCATGCCGTCCGGGTCCACGTCGAGAAGAGCTCGGCGCTCGCCCTGGTGTACGCGGCCTCGTGCCGCCTCTCGTCGGCGGCCACCACGCCGCAGATCTTGGACAGCGCGTGCGGTCGCCGTGCTTCACCGCGAGCCTCGCCGTGTGGCCGTTTGAGATAAAGGTGGCGCGCACCTGGAACGAGGCGTAGATGAGGCTGTGGTAGGGGCTCTTGGGCATCAGCATTTCCTTTAATTTTTTGAATGCGTGGTTATTAATCATCAGTCAATCACAGCTGATATCATATCAGTTTTTGAACATGCTCGCGCACGCACGCACGTACGTACGTACCATGCCGTTGCGGAGGAGGTGGTGGATGGTGAGTTGGTGACCTCCACCTGGCGCATGTCGACGCGGCCGGTGAGGTAGAGGTAGCGGTTGAGGAGGTCGCCGTGGCGGTTCTCCTCGGCGGTCCAGCCGCGCAGCCAGCGCGCCCAGGGGAGGGTGCTGGCGCCCGTGTCGTCGCCGACGCCCTCGGTGCGGTTGAACATGCTCTGGTACGTGGGCAGCGCCTCCTCCGTCACCATGTTGCCCACCAGGCACACGAGCACGTCGTCGGGAAGGCACGCCGAGGCGGCCCGCAGCTCGGCCAGCTCCTCCGAGCCGGCCGCCGCGGAGCGCGGCAGGTAGTCGTGCGGCTGCCAGGCGGACTCCACGGGCGTGAGCAAGGGGAGCATGTTCTCCGCCACCCACCCGTTGAGCGACCGGATGGCCTCCACCTGCTCCCGCGGCACCGGCGGCCACTCCAACTCCGAGCTGCTGTCGACCGGAGCCGAGGTGGCTGATGAGGCGGCCGCGCTCCATCTCCCTACCACACGGCGCCTCTGCTGCAGCTGGATGATGAGCATGCACGCAGTGCGTGCACACTAGCAGACGCCGCGCCATGCATGCACCCGGCCAAGAAATCGATCAGTACGTTCAGTTCGTTTGCGTGTTAACCTAACCAGTAGCCCACCAAGCTAATTTAATTTCAGTTGCAACAATACTCCGATCCTATATAGGAGTACCTGGGTTGTGCCGGGGAGAGAAGCCTGAGTGCTCCTCCTCCGCTCGAGTAGTTGTTCCAGCTCAAGGAGCCGAGCTTCACCGTCACCACTGTTGCCAGCTCTTGCTGCTTTTTAGCAAAGTGTGATGGATATATTGCCCGAAGATGCCTGCGTTGGTCCCTCCATATATACTATGCACATGTAGGGCTCGTTTAGTCGTTTCGTAGGGCTCCAACTCCAACGAAAACAGCTCGGCTATGACTCCTCTATAGAGCAACTTCACTTATGAGAAGGAAGCTGTTGTGATAAAACGTTTGGTAAAACGGCTCCTCACGGTAGATTGAAAAAGATAAAATGACTATATTATCTCTTTCTTTATTTTTTCTCCTCTCCTCATCTTCAGTTTCTTCTCTCATCCTCTCGGCATCTCCCAAACGCTCACGTAGGGCCGCCGAAGGACCTGCACCCCCACGCCCGGCGGCCTCGGAGACTTCGGTGGCCCACGCCCGGCGGCCCCACGCGGTGCCCCTGTCGTCCTTGTGCCCGACGGCCCCGGCGTTCCCGCGCCCGGCGGTGTGGCTCTCAGCTCGCTTCTGATCGAGTGCTCGCACGGCGGCGCCCCTCGGCGACCCCGGTGGCCCCGCGTGGCGTCCCCGCACCCGGCAGCGTGGCTCTTGCCCCCTGAGCACTCGGTCGGTCGGTCCTTGGTGACCCCACGCTCGGCGGCGCCCGCACAGCCCAGTGAGGGCAAATTCGCTTGTCGCCCTGCGCTGGCCCACGAGAGCAAACGGAGCCGGTGGAAGCTATGTTTTTTCAGCTTCCACCCTCTCTTTCCTCTTCTCTCGATGCATATTCTGTGACTCTGAGCTCCAAGTGGAGCTGTTTTGCCCCGTTTGGTTGGAGAAGCGCAAAAACGTCTCCGGAAGCTGTTTTACCAATGGCCCCATAGGCCATAGTATATGCTGAAATTTAGCTTATGTTAATGCTTATGCTAAAATATTGTGAAAAAAAATACTGTTTCATGATTAGAAAGTAGCTCGACGTTCATATATATATATATATATATATATATATATATATATATATATATATATATATATATATATATATATATATATATACACACAGATTAAATCTTCCCACTAGGATATAGGGAGGAAAGAGGATGATGCTGGTGCTGGCACGATAGAGGTGGCTATTAAATGTGCAGGATGGTCTGCGCGTACACTATGCATGCAGCGGCCGGCATTACATATCTACAGTATATATATATATCTTCTGTTAACCATGCTGGCGCACATGTGAGACCATCCCAGCTTATGATTAGCTACGCAGGTCAAAACACTACTTATATTTATCTATCTGGACGCATGGATACTTTGTGCCGGACTTCATATACGTCCAATTACAAGCTTTGCAGGAGGAAAATATATAGATCAATAGATGTGGTAGCACTAAGTGATAGCACTAAGTGAAAGGAGATTATCGGGCCATCAGGGAGCCAGGAATCAGTCCAGAATCTCGTCTCGAGGAACCATCTCCAAAAGTGACAAACATAGAAGTCTGAAACATTGCCCGGACCTCCTTCTCCCGGTCTCGACGGAAGACTGCACCAAGTTGATGTCGCGCTCGTTCGCTTCATCCATTCCCAACGTAGACGGAGGGCAAACCCAATAATCCGAAGATCAGGGACGCCAAGGCCATATATGTGATGCATTAAAAATGTCAAAGAGAAAGCATTATGTTGTAACCTCTATTAATGTAATAATAATAACACATACCAACAAAATTTGTAAACGAAGCCATTGACTCGGCAGCGAGTATCATATTCTCATTGCTGGGTATGAGGCTTCACCCGCAGTGACCCCTCATCCCATCACTATAGATGTATCCTTGACCCGGGCGAGCAGTGATATCTTTCTATCACCGCCGGGTCTGGGGATCGACGACAACAGGGAAGTCCAAATCGCTGCTAATTAGGGTCCGATTCCGATAGTGGATGTCGGGTTTGGACTTGACAACGATCCATGGATTTGGAGTAGTGCGAGTTTCATGGATATAGACGTTTTCGTCTCTAATTCGGATTCCAAACATGCATTTAGATTATCTAGATGAGAGCTATGAAATAAATTCATACAAACATATATCACATATATATCTCATCGATCACATATATATCTCATCCAAAGTAACATAATTTAATTGTTTGGAAAGGTAAAACAGCAAGTAACACTTCATGGCAGCAACAAACATGGTAAAATTCTTAGCTAACTAAAAGGAATATTTCTGAAACATAGTGTCTGTTGTTCTTTGTACCCTTGGCCAGATTATTGTTTGTTATAAGCCAGTCCCAACACAGTTCCCTTGACAGCCTAACTGCTTGTAATATAATAAAAAGATGAGCGAAAAAACATGACACTTACTTTAACGATGAACTGATGAAAACGACAAAGATACATCTACTTCACCATGCTTTGGTTGGCACTGCTCTGTTCAAACAGTTTATACCGAAGAGAATTCAGGCGTCAAACTGCAACAAAGTAGAAAAAAATGGGGTTGCCTTCCCAAATAACTTTGCACAAGCAAATAGTAGCGGCAGTGATCAATCTAGGGATAATGCTAGCTAGACACACTGACTGGTTACATAAATACTGTTGCGCGAAAGAATACATGACAAAAATGCAAGAATCATACGGATCTCATTATTTGTTTAGCAAGGAAAGGTTTTCAAAAGAAGTACATATGCAAAAACGTCAAAGATGGGGCTTAATGATTTGAGAGGAGTTCTTCTCAAAGCAAAAAATGCACAGATCCTGATTAAAGTGACTATACTCCTTAAAGAATTCTATCGGAAAGACCAGCTTCTGGTCTCTGCTTGATTCAAAATGTGTCCTCTCTGTTTTGTAGTAAAGCAGAGAAGCATCAATTTGATGACGGATTCGAATTCCAATTCATTGTTCACTTTTAAACGTAACCCAAGACGACGAAAGCTATACAGGGGTCAGGTGAAGAAGCGCCACAAGAAAAGATGATCCTCTAGCACATGAAGATGAAGTGCGTCCTGGCTTTTGCCGGATAATGATTCTCACTGATGGGTTAGAAAGTTGGTATGCACAAGTAGAAAAAGAGGCGGTGTTAATTCTGGTAATACTTGTTGACATGCTAAAGGGAAACAGGGAAAAGTACGTTCATATGAAAAGGCTGAAAAAGTGGAGCGGGGAAAGGTAAAGCTGTGCATCCTTGAAGCAAGACAGCCCACTCAGGCAGGTGTATGCTAGTAATTGCTAAGCTCAAGTTCATCATATCTGTGACTGTTGGTGACAAATTGGCGAGAATCTGAAGCAAAGAACAAGGGATGGGATTGCTTTGGGCTGAGGAATTGTTGTACGTATATACCTGCTGCACTGCTGGCAGAAGCGCATCTCGCGGCCGGGGACGACGACGACGGGCGTCTTGGAGTGCGCCTCGCAGACCTTGTGGCGGCGGTGGTAGTCGCGGCACTTGCTGAGGTCGGCCTTGCAGCTGTCCACCGCGCACGACGGGCACTGCGCCCCGGCGGCGCCACCGGGACCCGAGCGCGGGCGCTTCATCGAGCTCACGGACGGCGCCGCCGCCGCCGCAGGCTCCTTCGTCCCGTCCGCAGCCCCGAACTCGCCGAGCACGCCGAGCTTGAGGTGGACAGAGCACTCCGCCCGGCTCGGCGCCCCGCGCGGGGCCGCCGCGGGGGAAGGCGCGGCAGCTGCTGCTGTGGCGGCAATGCCCGACGCCGCCCCGGGGGAAGCCGTGGCTGCTGCTGCTGTGGCGGCGATGGGCGCCGGCGGTGGCACGGCGGCGTCGTGCCCGAGCTGGAGCTGTGTGCGCGTGTCCTTCACGGTCAGGACAGTAGTGGCGGGGGAGAAATGGCCCAAAGGGCTGTTTCCCGGCAAGATAGCACAAAAAAATTCTTTGTCGAGTGCCTCCAATCTGACACTCGGCAAAGTATTTTTTTTAATTTTTTTAAATTTTTTTGCCGAGTGACTCTGATCTAGCACTCGGCAAAGTATTTTTATTTTTTTAATTCTTTGCCGAGTGTCAGGACGGCTGACACTTGGGAAAGAGAGGTTTTTTTAAAAAAAATTAAAATTCTTTGTCGAGTGCCAGCCATCCTGGCACTCGACAAAGAGGCTCCTTTGCCGAGCGTCAAACGCAGACACTCGGCAAACTGTTTTTATTTTTTTCTTCCTACCCCTAAACTTTTTTTAGTCCTCATACAATATCTGGTACTCCATGTTCCAATGTGGCACATTTCTTGGACTTTTTCTATATTTCTTTAATTTATTTCATTTAATTGAATTTTCTTGTATAATTCAAATTATAACCGCTAGTCATTCGAATAATGAAAAAAAATGAATGGGAAAATGATATTCATGTTATTTAGTATAATGTGAGGCCGTATCCAGGAACAGACCACCAATTTCGAACATCTTGTTCACGAAACATGACCACGAACTTGCGGTCGAGTTGTTTTTAAATTCTATAAAAAGCAAACGAAGACCGAAAATCTTGAAACTTGTCGAGATGTCATGATATCATATGTGGAGGCTGTGATAAAAAAATTGAGGAGGTTTCGCGCAAGTTTGTCATGTACGATGCTTACCACTTGGTCGGCCTCTTCACAAAATCATGAAACTTCTTCGGATATTCTTCGGTTTGCAAGCATCGTACGTGACAACGTGCACGAAATCTTCTGAAATTTTTATCATAATATCCACATACGATATCACGACATCTCAACAAGTTTCATGATTTTCGAACTTCGTTTGCTTTTTATAAAATTTAAAAACACTTCGCACATAAGTTCACGGTCATGTTTTGTGAACAAGATGTCCAAAATTTCGGGTCCGTTCTGTGGCAGAACCTTCTAAATTATAGGACTCACATGCACTTGTCACTGTCCAACGACTTTTGATAACTATGCATATGTTCCTGGTAACTTAAGAAGTCTGTCAGGTGTCCTCGGGGAACCCCGAATCATCCATGATTTCCAAGCAGGATCACATTACAGGGTCATTGCAGTAATACAACATTTATTCAAATAACTACATCAGAGTAAAATAGCAAAAGTCTTACGATAACTTAATTTACAAACCTTACAAACTAAGTTCGATAATTATTACAAACCATAGTAGTAGTGGAGTGGTATTAGTATCATAATACAAACACACAAAATAAGCATTCTGCCCACGGATCACACATTCACTTATCGTCATTGGCATGAACAATAGTCATGCAGCAAGGTCTAAAACATGATGCGGGATACGAAACATGATGCTTGATGATGGATGCAAAATTAACAACTCGAATACAACTTTCCTTCGTGGTATAGTTACAAGTCAAACTAACTAAACCCCTTTTTTTGTAACACTAACTTCCATTGCCAAGGATCATTACCAACTAATGACCCAAGGTCATCACTCAATCCAAAATTCAATCAAAATCTAAATCATTAAAGGTTACTATTTACTTTTATGAATTAATTATTTAATTACAAATTATGAAATAAATCAACTTGTTCCAATTTACCTCAAAATTTTTGTAAATGTTCATCTCATGATAACTAAGTGGTAAAACAAGTTTCATAATTTTTGGATAAAGAAATAAGCCTAGAAAAATCATGAAAACTCATTTATTAATTAATTGAGTAATTTTTATTACATTCAAAAAGTACCAAAAATCAACATTTCATATTTTTCCTAAATAATATACATCACAGAGAAGTCATACAAAGATTTTTCATAATTTTTGGAGCTCTAAATAAATCTACACAAAAATAGCAAAAACTCATACTATTCATTCAAATCTGAAAAACAGAAAATTTATTTTGAACTCACGGTCACTGACACGCGACCCCACCTGTCATCTCCTACCTCCCACGTTGACCGCGGCGGCGACGGCTCTGACCAGTGAAATCTCGCCGACGGCGAGGTCACCGGCGACAGCGAAGTCACCAACACGATCACAACAACACGGCGCATCGATTGGAGACACTAGCTAACTCAATTACAACACGATTCAAGCCTAATGCCGGCCATGGCGGACACGACTGCATGGCGGCGCTACGCCGATGACAAGAGACCGGTAGCAGTTAAAAAAAGGGTCTAGGAAGCACCAGTAGCTCACCCCGAATGCGTTGGAGTCAAAGACCGAGCCGAAGGAGCAACAACAAGATGGTTCGACGATCTGAGCAAACACTGTGGAGCAAAACGTCGTCGGTGGCGGTGTTCCGGCGATTGCAGTGGACAAAACGATCAAGCAACAAGGTATTAAGCACCACGGCATCGAGACGAAGCTGAAGCAAGGCTTTACAAGGTCAGAGGCAGACCGTAGCACGCTGGCCACGGCGACGCACACACCACAATGGCGCTACCGGCCGTGAAGAAGAAAGAAGACGAGCGGCGTTTCCTGGCGCAATTAGGCAACAACGGCTAGAGGACTGGGTTCACAAGGAGAATACGAAGCTGGGGCAGGCTTGGCTGCGACGGTGAAGCACTACTGCGACGCGCGCGGGCTCACCGGAGTTGAGCGGTGGTGATGGGAAAAAACAGAGGAATAGAAAGGAGACGAACGGCGACGGCACCAGGGCTTTAAAGGCGGCCAAGAAGCAAAGAGAAGCCAGGTAGGGCCTTCTCCATGCCAGCGCGAAGCCAAGGCCGGCCACGGGCACGTCTGGAACCAAGCAGAAGGTCACCGGCGGTGTAGCTTAAGCGGCGAGCACTGTTCACCAAATTTACAGAATTGCCATCCGATTTAAAACTCAAATTACTCCCAAATTTATGTAACAACTCAAAAATCTCTAAAAATAAAAGTTGTTCAAAATCCAAAGTTCTACAACTTTGCTTTTATAACCACCCCCTAATTCGGTCTACATTTTTAAATGAAAATTTTTAATTCAAATAGGGGACATTTAAAGAATTTCGTCTTTTCAAATTACTTCAAATTTTTCATAACAACTTTGAAAATTTCAAAAACAAACTTTGTATAACTTGACAAGCTCTACACTTTTGCTTTAAGGCTCAACCCCAAAATGCACTTCGATTTTGAAATGGGTTTTCAGGGTAGGATTTAAATACCGAAAATCAGGGTTTTCTTAAAAATTCAAATCCAAACAAAACTTTGAACTTGATTTAAACAATACAATTCAACACATACCACATAAAGATAAGCTTGTTTTAGTGTATGCATATCAAAGTTTTCGCTAAGGCCAAATGCATTGCAATGCATATGATGACATGGCAGGTTTTAGTATTTAAAACACCCGAGGTGTTACACGTTCCTGGATACGGTCTCACACTACACTCAGTAACATGACTATCATTTTTTGAATCATTAAATTTCATTATTCGTACCACGTGCAGTTCAAATTTCTATTTTTTGAAAAAATTCAAGTAGACAAAATAAAGTAACTAAATATATCAAAAAGCCACAAAAATCTCCAAATTCTAACGAGGAGTTCCTGGTACTTTAAAAGGACTGTACAAAAAATTTAAAGGCCAAAAAAAAAATACTTTGCCGAGTGCCGGGGCATGACACTCGGCAAAGGGGGTCTTTGCCGAGTGCCAAGAATAAGGCGCTCGGCAAAGAGGGTTTTGAATTTTTTTAAAAAAATTCCTCTTTGCCGAGTGCCTTTACATGGGCACTCGGCAAAGTATTTTTCAAAAAAAATCTTTGTCGAGTGCCAGATCTGAGACACTCGGTAAAGAATATTTTTTTTAAAAAACTCTTCTTTGCCGAGTGCCAGATCTGGGACACTCGGTAAAGATTTTTTTTTTTTAAAAACCTTCTTTGCCGAGTGCCTAACAGCAGGCACTCGGTAAAGAAGGACGTGGCCGAACACCGTTACGCGGGGCAGCCTATGCCGAGTGCCGCATTTTTGCCGAGAGCCTGACACTCGGTAAAAAAGTCCTTTGTTGAGAGCTTTTTTGCCGAGTGTTCGGCACTCGACAAAAAACTTTTTATCAAGTGTAATTCTTTGCCGAGTGTGGCACTCAACAAAGAAGGTCTTTGTCGAGTACTCGATTTTTAACACTCGGCAAAGATCCCGTTGCAGCAGTGACACCAAGCGTGCGCATGATCAATGCATCATGGCCTTTGTCGCACTTGTGTACTACGTGTAGTATATACAGTGCCATGCATTTTATATTGAACAGTAAAGCTGTCACGTGGCTCTGCTGTATAAATTAATACTAGTTGTCTGAAAACGACAAATATTCCAGTGTCGTCGATTTCAAGGCGCGCTGCTTCATGAGTGAAGTTTACGGTCCTTGGCCGTTGGCCATTGGGGCTCCCCGGCCGTAGTGCTGGCGTTGCTTCTTTCTTCTTCGCCGCCGTCGTGCTAGTATACAGTACTAGCTAGCTTGCTCGCTTCGCCGCCGCCGGTGTTGGCGCGCGCCGCGCTATAGCTAGCTGGCGGATCGGATCCCGGCGACAGCTAGCAGCCATCAATACGTGCATCGTCTACCTGTGATGTAGTATCTACCTGATCATGGCGAGACAAACATGCATGGACGGCCGGGAAGACGACATTCAGTAGGAGAGCAGCAGGGAAGTCAGCCTTTCGCATTAATTCATCTCCACTTATATTGCTACTTTTTTCATCTTGGCTAGTGTTTCCTGGAGTCTTTGGAAGACTGGGAACAATTGGGTTTTTAATTAAATCCCCTAAGGCCATTGCTCACATGGTGATGGGGTTTTCTGTCACAGTGGATGAAGCTTCTGAAACCGGTTGGACAAGCTGAAGATGGAGGACCTGGATGATCAGGAAGCTGCAAGAAGGACTGATGAGGGCGAGGTGATGGTGAACTCGGCGGTTTGAAGACCAAGCCTGAAGGACGTTTACTGGATGTGTTTGTCTTGACGCTAATGAAGAGGTGTTTTGCTTTAGAGGTGGTGAAGGGCTAAACCCTAAATCCTAAACTGTGGCTCCTCCAAAACGGCTCTGACTCCTCCGGAGGAGCCCTCAGGAGAAGCTGTACCAAACACCATGGAACATGGGTCACGTAATTAATGAAAATAATTACTATATGCTATGTCTACAGGAGGTCTAACTATATGTTATTGATTGCTAGAATATATAAAGAGTATAAGTACTAGTGGTCCTTTTATCATAAAAAAAAACAAGCAAGGTAAAGATCGAGGAGAGAAACACATCCAAGATGCAAGAAGCAAATGTGATCCAAGGTAGAGGTTTGCGCCATTTGACACAACGAATATACGTATTAGAGTTGTCATATATTTTCGTTGAATTCATCTCTGCTATATATCTCGATCTTTTAAACTTTTGCGAATTACTTTTATGATTACGGCCTACATACATTATTGTCAATAAATGATGAACAGTTGACCGATGCTTTTGCAGTTGTTGCAATGCCTCCCTTCGTAACGACACGACATATTTATAGCAAGGGTCTTCTAGTACATCAGATCGAGCTCGGGAATCGGGCAAATCGCTCTCTGCAGTGTACACGACGTAGAACTGGGGCTGCCGCTACTTTATTGTTAGTTTGTTATACATATTACTGTATATATAATAGCGTCACATGCAAGATACCTTATGCCGTGTAGTTAAATTTTCAAATGTTGATTGAGATTTGATGATTCCAAATAGACAAAATCCAACTACATAGGCCTTGTTTAGTTCCAAAAAGTTTTCCCAAAAAGTGCTACAGTAGCCATCACATCGAATCTTGCGATACGTGCATGGAGCATTAAATGTAGACGAAAAAAAACTAATTGCACAGTTTGGTTGAAAATCGCGAGACAAACGTTTTGAGCCTAATTAGTCCATGATTGAATACTAATTGTCAAATAAAAACGAAAATGCTACAGTAGCCAAATTCCCAAATTTCGTCCAACTAAACAAGGCCATAGTCTTGTTGTCGTGTATATTCTGTTATCATCAAGAGAGCGACAAGTTTTATACGAAGACCAAGAGTGTGTTCAGTTTGAGGAATGAATTAGTCGTCTGTCATCTACTTATTATTCTTCACTTTTTTTTGTTTGGTCCGTGGAATGAAATCGGTTGATGCATGAACACCTCATTCTTCACGAGCTAGTAAAGTTAAATACTTGGCTCGAAGACAAGTTAGCAACAAAGGATTACTTACTTGTCTATATAGCAGTTTTTATTTTATTTTTCATTGGGCTACGTTACATGAGCGCCTCCTCACAGGTTGTGCCATGCATGGGCCTGTTGCGCGTTCGAGGTGTTACTCACCCCAGCATGGATGGTACTGCTGCTACCGACTGCGTCGGAGCATTGACGGTTGCAGATGGCTGGTTTGAGTGATGGCCGGCTCAGATCATGGGAGTTGTTTGATTACTGTACTCCACATTCATATACTTGCAGTTAATTTCTGCCACTGTTTTTTAAGCCTCGCTGTAGTATCTTGTACATGCATGAACACATACCCACGCTACCCACACACAACACACTCACACCACGCGTGCACAACTAGACCTACAACTACAAACAAATCGGAAGACCGCGTTCTTCTTGAGATCACCGGGACCAACAGGGCTCCGTAGGCGACGAGCACGTCGTAATTCCATTGTGGCTCTACGCGAGAGAGGCAGCAGATGAAGACGGAAAATAAAACCCCGAGGTGAGGCGCCCTGGGTCGATTCTAGGAATTCGAACCAGGACCTGCCGGTCGTACAACCACGAGCGAGCCAACCGAGCTATGCTCGGTCCTCTTCTTTCTTTTACTGCAGACAGCAAACATGGGCTGCGAAGCGTCTCAAGCACCACCTATGGCCTAGAGGATGGTACCACCGGACGATCTCTTCTTTTGGTAGCGTTAAGCTAAGGAGACCGTAGTGCGGGCCTAATATCTATCATACGTAGCCTGAGTTGTCAAGCACATGCAATTGATGAAGCCTCATGAACCATAACCATATTGTTGGTTTCTTTCTCCCTATGCCAATGCAAAGTGACGTACACTTGCTGATCTTTCGGGTCTACAGCAATCACCACCATCAATAGGCTCATATGCTTGAAAGTTTCTTCTGACTGAGTCACTGAGCAAAGGTCCAAAACACACGTCGGAGCACACGTTTGGTGTCGCCATTGTCATAAATAAAATACTTCTCACCAAAGCACGGAAACAATTTCATCCTAGGGTTGTAGAAATCCATGGCACACAATATCCTTGGAACCTAGTTGTATGCTTCCTTCCGGTCACCTGAATGCATCTCCAATTCCTGTTGCTTCGCACGCCATGCCTTTTCGTACTTCACTCGATGTCCACTAAACCCATATATATTGACTCAATTAGTGAGGAGACGAGCATGCTGTCGTCTGCATCAACAATAATGCTGATAATGCATGCCATAGGCAATGTACCATGTTGTGCACCGAGAATTCTCTAAGAGATGACCTCATTAGAGCCATAAATGTAAGGATTTTTTTTAGATTGTGTCATGGTATGGCCTATGATGCTTCACTGATAGACCTGTAAGAAGATATGCAATTCGTCCGATGTATCAAATACCACTCCCTTGGTAATTACAACAACCCCGTTGTCATAAACCGACTTCCTCGCCACAATAAATCCGATGACACATACGACCCTATTGACCATTATATTCTGATATCCATATAATTTGGTATGCTCGGAACCTTAACATGCACCGCCTAAGTTGTCTCATCTCCTTGATTGTATAATTATGTGCAACTCTATTTCATCATATCGTTCTAACCCATCCCCCCCTCTTCCTCATTTGTATCCTCTTCCTCCTCAAGTTCATGGTCAACAATTTGTTCCACTCCCTCTCTTTCTCCATCATCACCATCATCTTCTTCCGAATCAAGAGAAATATCATCATCCATGTTGGTCTCCTCCTCAAATGTCCCTGCATTGAAGTCATTGTACATGTGAACAACGACATTTGTGTAAGGCCTAATACTCCACCGAGGCCACTAGAGGAGACAACACTGGTAGAAATTAAGTATGCACCTCTAACAAGTTGGTCTCTTGAGTTAGGTTCTCCATCGTCTTAACATAATCCCCTACTAGCTTTTTATTAACTCCAAGTGTGATGACTAGAGTCGACATGGTTTTTTCTATGCACATTCTCAATCACCACCTAACCTCTGTTGACAAGCTCATAACACATAATGTACCCTATCCTTTTCGTGGTCAAATCGTCATTTAAACTTCTCCCCAGCATGACATACAAGATCACTAAAGTTGGATGGCATATCAAATAATTTCACTTCACATCTGTTGTATATTCAAACTCCCATTTTGTTTGATTACTCTGTGAAACAAACAAATTAAAAGATCTGTCTACCAAAAAAAGATCAAGGATAGTGTATCATAGATTACCTATAAAACATGAAGGCAACTAAACTACACTACTTGCAATACATAATCTATAATCTAAACATATAAAGGACATGCAACTAATTGTACGCTTACACATTATGGGCAAAGCCTAAATACCACCGTAGCAAAGGCTAAGATCTACCCAATCTTTGTTCCATTATGTCGGTGTTTCGAGTAAACACCAACGAGTAAATTTCTAATATTGCGCGTCTGGCTCGGATGGTGTGCTAAGAGTACACGAGGTTTATACTGGTTCGGGCGGAATGTCCCTACGTCCAGTTCATTGCTGCTGCTCATGTTACTAGCACTAAAAAGTTCGTAGTAGGGGTTACAAATGGGCGAGAGAGGGACATGTCCCAAGTCTCTGGTGGAAAGAATGAATGGGTGCCGAGAGCTTGGTCGCTGTGTTCGAGGTTCGATGCTAGTGGTTTTGGTGATGATCTGTTGCCATGAATTCTGGTGCGATGCCCCTTAGTGGGGTGCCCTGCTTTCCCTTTTATAGGCCAAGGGAAAGCACGTGTTACAGCGAGTGAAGAGAGGAGAACGAGAGGGAGAAGAAGTCCTTCAAGATCGCCGGGCCTTTCTTTTCCTGTGTGTGAGTCCCACTGACACGGCAGGTGGTGATAGGGGTAGCTCCATGCTGGGTGCCTGTCCACCGTTGATGCCATGCCCTGGCGTTGTCAGTGGGTCATGACATCCCACTCCGCCCCGGCGGGCGGCGCGGCGAACCAGCGTGCTTCATCAGTGGCCATACATGGAGTAGGCAACATAGTGACCACACGTCTGTCACTGTGGGTGATGTGAGTTCCCTGGAATGACATGTCATGGGGACGGGTCATGTTGAGACGTGACCGCTCCATGCATGATGCCAGAAGTTTGACCTTGGGTTATACTTCCTGGCCCATAGTGGTTGGCGGCGGCGTGAGCTTCCGTTAGGAGCCGTGCCCGAGGGATCGAGCAAGGTAGAGCCAGCCTTCAGACATCGGGCAAAGTGGATCCCACCCTCAGACGTTGGGTGAGGTAGAGCCTGCCCTTAGATGTCAGGTGAGGGGGAGCCCGTCCTCAAACATCGGGCAAGGCGGAGCCAGCCCTCAGACGTCGGGCGAGGCGGAGCCTGCCTTCGGACATCAGGCGAGGTGGAGCCAGCCCTCAGATGTCGGAAGAGGTAGAGCCTACCTTTGGGTGTTGGGTGAGGCAGAGCCCGCCCTTAGAGGTCGGGTGAGGCAGAGCCCGTGGCCTCGGTGTCGGGCGAGGTAGAGCTATAGTCGCACTCTTGACTACCTGGATGGATTAACGTATAACAACCATTAGCCCCTCCTCTTCGGGTACCCTAGTATTGGTCCCCGATAGTAGCCCCCGAGCCTTCGGAGGAGTAGAATACTCCTTCGGAGGCTTTTTCGAACGGGAGGACTCTGAGGGCTTTGGCCTTCTTCTGTAGCCCATGGCGCAACCTGGGAACGGTGGTTCCCTTTCGTCAAGATCGGACCCTTCGTGGGTATGGCCATTAGATTTGGGGGGTTGGAAAAGGTTTTTTCTAGTTGGGGCCCCGGTATCCCGTTCACAGGGATCCGGCTAGGGCTAGCAGGTGACCGACTCTAGATTCTTGGTGGTCAATCCATATAGTTCTCAGGTCCGTTCGACCGGTTCGAGGGCTCTCTTCCTTCCTTAGGAAAAAACCATGGATCATATCCGGCTGAGACTCTAACGTGGGCCAGGATGCCCATAGCGCTTGTGCGCTTGGGTGCTGGTCGCTAGCGGACCCATGCCCAGAGCGGTCGTTGAATCTATCGATGGGCCAACCTTTGAGCTCCTGGGCCTAGATGGGCCGTAGAGGTGTTTTTAGATTCGTATTCCTCGCACTTGTGATGAGTCATGACCCGTCCAGAGAGGCAAAACGTCCAACAAGTTTTCCGAGGGAACGGATAGAGATTGCGTGCACATATCCCGTGGCGTGATGTTGTGGCAAATCATGGTGGGCAGTTGGTTTCCTCACGCCCATTGCCCCTATAAAACCAAAGGGTTCGCCCCCCCGAGTTTCATACCTTGCCTTCGTGCCTTTGCATCTGCAACCGCCACCGCCAATCACCTAGGCTTCTTGCATCCGCATCCCCACCACCATCGAGCTCACATCCACCCATCCCCATCTTCCAATGGAGCCGTGGTGCCATTCTGACATCACCTTACAGCGCATGGAGGGCCTCATCCATCGTGGCCTTCTCCGCGTGCGGACCTCGACCGAGGAGTGGCTGCTCCCTAGCGAGGAGGATCTGCCATCGCCGCTTGATGGCTATGTGGTGTCTTTCGCGCACTTCCATGAGCGTGGGTTCACTACCCTCGCCCATAGATTTCTTTGGGGGTTGCTGCACTACTACAAGATAGAGTTGTAGCACCTTAATCCCAACGGGATCTAGCACATGGCGGCGTTCATCACCCTATGTGAGGGATTCCTAGGGATCAGCCCTCACTTCAATCTCTAGAGGTACCTGTTCACCATCACCCTCCAGAAGAAGAGGGATAAAGGCGTCAGGCAGGAGCTGCACTTGCCGATGGGATGCGCTGGCATCCAGCTTTGGAACAATCGGGTTGGCGAATACCCCCTCCCGAGGATCTGAGCTATCGTTCTACGACCGTTTGTTCGGTCTCTTTGCGAGTCCAACTTTCCTTGAGCCCCTGCGCATAGCAGGGGTCCAGTCAAGGGTTGGCTCATATTTGTTATCGTTGCCCCATCCACGGTTTCTGCAACTGGAGGGGTTGAGCTTACGTCACTTGCCTCAATGGCTCGAGTGACGCGCTCGGTGAGCTCGCTAACAGGCATGTTCGAGTGGAACCTAAGTCCGTCATTCGTGATGGGGTCAGCATAGCCCTTATGTGGTATTCCACTGCTCCTTAACCCGCCTCCTAGCAGATGCCTATGTCACTCTGGAGAGCAACTTAGGTAGCCCGATGGCCTCCCTACAACGGGGATTCTGTGGGCTTAGCTCAAGGTTAGGATCGAATGAGAAGGTTGAGATAACCATTTCCGCTTCTCAGTAGGTCAGGCAAAGGCCACTAGGGCCCATCTATGTTTTCTCCTCTAGCTTTGTTCGACGCGAAGTGGCCTTAGGCCCTTCACGGACCGGCCTTCAAACCCCGGTCTCCCGAGTTTGGGTCGGGTGGCTTGAGCCCCTGAGTCCTATGGGCCTTGGTAGGGGTCGGCTGAATCTCATGCATCACCCCATCCTTGGTTTTCACAACTGGAGGGGCTAAGCTAATGACACTTGCCTCGATGGCTCAAGTGTCACGCTTGGTGAGCTCGCTAACGGGCATGTTTGAGTGGAATCCAAGTCCATCATTTATCGACGGGGTCGGCATAGCCCTCAAGTGGTATTCCACTGCTCCTTAACCTGCCTCCTGGCAGATGCCCATGTCGATCCAGAGAGTAACTCAGGTGGCCCACTAGCCTCTCTTTGATGGAGATTCTGTGGGCTTGGCTCGAGGTTAGGATCGAATGAGAAGGTTGAGATGACCCTATTCGCTTCTAAGTGGGTCGGGCGGAGGCCACTGGGGCTCATCTACGTTTTATCCCCTAGCTCTGTTCGACGTGAGGCGGCCTTGAGCCCTTCGTGGGCGGCCTTTGAACCCTAGTCTCCTGAGTTTGGATTGGGCGGCTCGAGCCCCCAAGCCCCGTGGGGCTCGGTAGGGGTCGGCCAAATTTCATGCATCACCCCGTCCTTGGTTTCCACAATTGGAGGGGCTAAGCTAATGACACTTGCCTCAATGGCTCGAGTGTCGCACTCGGTGAGCTCGCTAACAGGCATGTCCGAGTGGAATCTGGGTCCATCATCCATTGACGAGGTCAGCATAGCCCTCATATGGCATTCCACTGCTCCTTAACCTGCCTCTCGGTAGATGCCCATGTCACTTTGGAGCGACTCAGGTGGCCCACTGGCCTCTCCTCAATGGAGATTCTATCGGCTTAGCTCGAGGTTAGGATCGAATGAGAAAGGTATAGATGTCCTTGTCTGCTTCTGAGCGGGGTCGGGCTAGGCCACTAGGGCTCTTCTAAGTTTTTCTCCCCTAGCTCTGTTTGACATAAGATGGCCTCGAGCCCTTTGTGGGCTAGCCTTCGAACCTCGGTCAGTCACCGCTCATATCGAATGAGACGACTACCGCTTCGTGACGCGATGTGAAGCATTGTGATGTAGTAATTGCATAAGCAATGCTTGGATGTATGGGATAAATGTATGATGAATGGATGAATGAATGGATGAATGAATGTTCATGCATTTGGAAAAGAAAAGTGGGGGTTGGTAAAGTTACCTTGACTATTTGAGTGACGGGTTCATGGAGCTCTTACTGGATATGTCCGTGTGGGGTTTAGGTCCGTTGTCCATGATGGAGTTGGTGTAACCTACATGAGGTATCCCACTACCCCTTGCCCATATCTCAGCCGTGACCCAAGCCATTCGTTCAGCCTTGGGCGACCTATCGACCTCTCCTTAATGGAGACTCCGCAGGTGGGCCTCTCCAAATGCTTCCAGTGAAGGTGGAGGCCAAAGCTTGGAATACAGGGACAAAAACTCTGATCATGCTGGTGAGCAAAGAACGCCGTAGCCACTAGGCCAAAGGTTTCTAGTAGTCCGACTAGTTTCACTTAGTGTTCGTCTCTGCCTCCCTTGCCTCTAGTTTCCTACCATGAGGAGGGGTCGGGCATAGTGAATGTCTACCGAATAGACACTCCTGCCAGCCCCCAAGCAAGGCCCGACCCCTTACCATTGCTGAAATGACCTGATTTCCACGAAGGAAAATCCACAGAGTCGAAGTGTATTATGACCGTTATAGATCATATTACCCAAATTCTAGTCGAATACCACATCTATACAATGATAATATCAGAGTACATAAAGTGTAGAATTATATAAATTATTACATCGCCGCATTGGCGGAATCAAAGGTAGCATTCATCCAAAACAGCTTGGAGATAAGATCGCCAAAACTCAAGCGTAGGAACGAACCCCTCAACCATCAAACTCCTCAGAGCTATACTCCTCAGCAGAAACTGTGTGCCAAAGTTTATCAGTATGATTTGTACTGGCCACTCCCACCCTATGAGCAATGCTTTGTGGAAATTGGATGCAAGTTGGATATAATCAAAAGGAACCTATAAGGCTGGGGTTTCCTATGTATTAGCATATCAAGTATATAATAGTAGTTGGTCAAGTTTTTAACACCATTCTCACACACATTCTACCCCCTTTTTCCGTCCAAAGCTAGGTTTCGATCCTGGGATTGATATACCACCATCACCATATCATCCCCATACCACCACCATACCATTGCTCAGTCGATAGGCCAACTCCCTCTCGGCACTATCTCATGGCCTGTAGCCCCTGGCTACGACTGACACTCTCTCACAGGGGAAGAAGAGAAAGACTCATCTTGCTATCTAGTTTAAGCAAAACCCAGGAAAGGTCCATAGCCGACAAGTCGGCATATGTATCGATCGATCAACCATACACTCTTCAGAGGTTTTACATAACCACAAGATCTGCCTTCTTCGCTGATCGTCGTCAACTGGGCTAATTCCGGCCGCTTGGTAGCCTAGGATAATGCCACTCTACCATTCAGCCCTAGTACACCCCAAGTCTAGTCTGGGGTGGCTGAAACTATGAGTCATGAGCCAGGTCCACAAGGTCTCCATGAAGTCTCGGAAGGGTGTGGGGGAAATCCTCTATGCCCCGTACCTCCTTGCACTATCCGCTATCAACCTAGCAGTAGTGACAATATCCTACCAAGTAGTCCGGCCATCCCACACCATATAGGGCGAGTGGTACGTAAGGCTTCCCGGTGAGTCTAAGTACTAGTAAGTCCTTAGAGATGACCAAGCCAGAATATCTTCATCAGGGTTTTACCATGCCACCATAGCACCTCCACCCTGGGATCCTCCCATCATAGGTTCACACCCAGGGCCAACTCATATCACCATTTACCCACCACAGGTATCCATTCTAGGGGTGCCCAGGTAGCACCTCATGGTAAGACTTGCCCTAGGCTTGTCGTATACTCCAACTTGGTCGACACAACTCTCACCCTCTACACACCCAAGTCACACACGCAGCACTCTCCCCAAAGTCCAGATAACTCCAGTTTTCACCATGCATCAATATAGTATATATAAGCGTAGTAGAAATAGTAAGCAGTGAAATATAGCAGCGAACGTGTGACTAGTCTAACAACAGGGTGAGTAGGGGTAAGGTTGCGTCAAGGTAAAGGCCATCAAGAAAGCATACTACCATGCAAGTCCTATCATAGTGTGAAAACAATGATAAAGTAAGGCAATAGCAGTTCTATATTAGCCATGCATAATAGGTGCTATGAGATTAGGTGGGATGTGGCACCTTCAGTGTAGTCATCTCTATACTCCTCACGGTACTCTCAGTCCTCGTCCATCTAGTTCTCCTCTGAGTCTACAAACGATCGCATTATAGTCATATTAGCGACGTCTATAGGATAGCACAAAGAAGTAATAAAAATTCAAAGGATCCACATGCACACAAACATGGGTCCATTGCGTAGAGCTCGATTTTTAGATGAATTTTGGTCCTGGTTTCATATTTTTCTGAGTTCGTATGAATTAGTTATGAATTTCCAAAGTTTAAATCATTTCTGAAAATAGGAAAAGGCTGAATTAATATCGTGCTGACACGTGTCACACTCCTGTTGGTCCACGTGGCATGCTGACATCAGCATGACATCATTGTCTCAGTTCTGGTACTAACAGGTGGGGTCCCGCTAACGTCATCATGATGTCAGCATGACGTCATCTACGTCATCAGCTACTGACAGGTGAGACCAGGGGCTCTTAGGTCACTGACATGTGGGTCTGGTCAAAGTCAATGTCAAGTCAACGGGTGAGTCAATGGTCAATAGATCACAATCACTGATAGGTGGGGCCAGAGTTGCTGACGTCAGTAGTTGACGTTATCATGACGTCAGCATGATGTCATCTCGGCTGTTTCATCCTCTGACAAGTGGGTCCCGCATGGTGATGTCACTAACATGTGGCCTCGGTCAATGGTCAACGTTGACCGGTCAATGGTCAATACAGGCCGGGCCTCGACTGGGCTGGTTGGGCCTAAATTGGGGCCAGGCTTGGCTCGCCACGTGGCACACGTTGGTGCGGCCACGTCATGACCCTAGGCCTCTACTAGGCTCTGGTCCACCAATCCGGTGCATGGTGGACTATGCGGTGTTGGTTCATGGACCGCAGACACAGTCTATGTAGTCTGGGTCCACCGATCTTCTCCTCCATTTGGTTCACCAGGACCGGGTGCACGCGTACGTGAATCAGGCGGGGAGAATTCCCCATCATCCCCGATGCTCCCGCCAGCGGTGAGCTGGCTGGTGAGCCTCTCGGGCGGTACTGGTGCGTGATTAAGGTAGGAAAAAGCATCACCAAGCCTCAGCGAGTGCAGTGGTGGGGTTAAGGTGGCGGCTGGGGCTTCCTAGGGTTTCGGCCATGGTGAACGGCGGCATGGGTTTGTCGGTGTGCATGGATAGAGCTATAGTGGTAGCGAGAGCCCAGTTGGAGGAGAGTGTGAGCTCCATGGTGCTTCTACAGCCATGGTGGGCGTGTTGAAGGAGCTCCTGGTGCTCCTAGTGGCTCCAGCCACGGTGGTGGGGGCAAAGCAGAGGCAGTGGCGCTCCAACGAGGTGCGGTGCGGCAACGCAGGGCTCCGGTGGGCTTCTTCCTCGGCTAAGGTGAGCGCAGTGTGTCTCTCGTCATGGCGGAGCCAGTCGGGGTGTCAATGTCGCCTTTACTACGACATAGAAGACGCGGTGGTCTCACCATGGTTGTGCTCTCGGCCATGGTGAGCGTGCCCGTGCATGTGCACTCCTGCTTCGATGTACAACGTCATGGCTGGGGTCCTCCTTTTGGCTGATGGCAGCGCGCACGGCGCATCCTGGGTCTCAGCAAGTGTGGCCATGCTGGTCTCCGTAGCTAACCAATTGGGCTAGGCCAGAGCTCGAAGCTTCAGCAAGGTTTCGATCATGGCGGTGCATGTTCCATTTGGCTAGGGAGGTGGCCTCAGCAAGATGGCTCACCGCGGGGAGCTCGAAGGCGATGGTGGTGGTGCAGTGTTGACGGTGTAGCAGAGCTGAGCCAGGATAGAGGTACTTGCCATCTTCCATGCCGGTGGCTCCTCCCTTCTTGCTCTGGCAGTGGCGTCCTTCTCCACGCCTCTCCTTCTCCTCTCGTCCCTCGGCTTAGTGTGTTGGTGTGAACCGCACGGTGGCGGCGAGGTGTGGTGAGGTGCTAGGGTTTTAGGCTCCTCCTTTTATAGGCGAAGCTCCATGCTTCTCCAATGGTGGTTGATCGGGCGGCAGTGATGCGCGATGCGCATCAGACGGCTCACGGGCATGGGGCAGTTGTCGTGGGGGTCGCGTGAGCGCTACGCCAAGGGGATAGGGTCATGCTCTTTGCGTGACCCTAGGCCCGCGCCTACTGCTCTGGTTGGTTCCTAGTCGAGGGAGAGGTCGGCGTGGGGAGGAAGAAGACCCTATTGCTGTGTGACTGATGACGAGGGCCCACCCGTCAGTTTTTCCTAGAGCGGGGAAGGCTACAGCTGCAGCGCTGTGCTGCTGGGCTGCGGTGTTGGGTTAGCCTGCTCTGGCTAGCGCATAGGGGAGTGAGAGGGAGGGGCCCTTGGCTGGGCTGGGCAGGCCGTTTGGGCCAAAATAGCCTTTGCCATTTTCTAGTATTTCTTGAAGGCTTTTCTATTTTCTGTTTTCAGCAATTAATTACTAAGTCAAGGTTTAGTCAAAGTGTCTTAGGTTTTATTAGCTTGATGGTGGTTTACAAGGGTCATACATGGTGGTTTTTACCTTTCCCATATATTAGGGATATTATTAACTATTTTTGTTATACAAAAATAGTTGTGGTTTTTATTAAGGCATTTTTTTAAAAATCTAGATATTGATTTAATTCAAGGAATTTAACAATTGTTATGAGGGTTTATTTACTCATCACATAAATCAATAAAATCCAAATCACATATTGAATTAAGATGCATGCAAGATTCTATTTCATGGGAGTTTTAAATACACATGTGACAATGCATCATGCTCTGCTTATGATATAACCTAGTTGGGTTGCACCTAATGCAAAACTAGGGTTTGGGTTCCACACATGTCACTTAGCAATACATAGGTTTTTAAACAAAAAATTTTCAGTTGGAATTTTTGGTGTGTGGATTTTTGGGTTGTTACAGTCCTACCCCCTTAATAGAATCTCATCCCCGAGATTAAAGCGGAACATACCCTTCGAAGAGATAAGGATATTGTAGCCAAAGGTCAGACTCTTTCTCCCTTGTTGCTTCCCTCTCAGTGTGATTGCTCCATTGGATCTTGCACATAGGAATAGTTTTGCTTTGGGTCTCTTTGGTATCTCTACCCAAAATTCGGATAGGATGTTCTTTATACTCAAGAGTATCTTGAATGTCAAGTGTATCGGTTGGAACTACTTCATCAGACACTCTCAAACACTTGCGTAGCTGTGAGACATGGAATACAGGATGTACACCTACCAATTCCTCGGGTAGCTCAAGTTTGTAGGCGAGCTTTCCAATCCTCTTGCAAATCTTGTATGGGCCAACAAATCTAGGGGCAAGCTTTCCTTTCACATGGAATCTGATAGTTCCACGTAGCGGGGATACCTTGAGATAGACAAAATCTCCCACATTGAACTCAAGTTATCTTCTTCTTTTGTCAGCATAGCTCTTGTATTGACTTTGAGCAATCCTCAAATTCTCCTTCACTTGAGCAACTCCTTCTGCATCTTGGATCTTAGTGGAATCAAAGAACAATCTTTCACCCGGTTGAGACCACATCAAAGGTGTCTTACAAGGTTTGCCATATAGAGCTTCGAACGACAACATCTTGATGTTGGCTTGGTAGCTGTTATTGTAAGAGAATTCTGCATAGGGTAGGCATTTCTCCCAATCAGAGCCATAATTCAGTACACTAGCACAAAGCATGTCTTCTAAGATCTAATTTACTCGTTCAGTCTGTCCATCTGTTTGTGGGTGATAAGCGGTACTAAAATCAAGTTTGGTTCTGATGGACTTGTGCAGAGCTTCCTAGAATTGGGACATAAACTGAGGACCATGATCAGATACAATGTTAGAGGGAGCTCCATGCAGTCTGAGAATATGCTCAACATATAGATCTGCTAACTTTTCAACATCGGTCTTGGTCTTAACTGGTACAAAGTGAGCAACCTTGGTCAAACGATCAACAATCACCCAAATGGAATCATTGCCTTTCTGTGAACGGGGCAATCCAACTATGAAATCCATGGATATGCTCTCCCATTTCTACTCAGGAACGTCAAGAGGCTTCAGCAATCCTGCAAGCCTTTGATGTTCAGCCTTGACTCTATTACAGGTGTCACATCATGCCACATGTCCTGCAATGTCTGTCTTCATGCCTTTCCACCAAAAGTGTTTCTTCAAGTCTTGATACATCTTTGAACCTCTAGGGTGAATACAGTATTTAGAATCATGAGCTTCTGACAGAATTTCCTCTCATAGTGCTGGATCAGAAGGTACACAGATTCTGTCCTTGAACCAGATGATTCCTTGTTCATCTTCATGGTGGTTGGTCTTGTAGCCTAGTTTCATCAGACCACGAAGATACCCAATTTCTTCACAATTTTTCTGAGCTTGACGGATGCGATCTATGAGATCATACTATATGTGGAGCTCATTAAACATGCCATGCGGTAGTATCTCAAGTTGGAAATCATCAATCTCTTCCTTGAGTTCAGGTGGTACGGATTCTATGATCAAGGTGTGACAATAGCTCTTGCGACTGAGGGCATCTACGACTCTATTAGCTTTTCCTGGATGATAGTGAATTTCCAGGTCATAGTCCTTGATCAACTCTAGCCATCAGCGTTGTCTCATATTCAGATCTTCCTGAGTGAAAAAGTACTTCAAGCTCTTGTGATCGGTATAGATATCACACTTGTTGCCTATCAAGTAGTGCCTCTAGATCTTCAATGCATGCACAACTGCTGTTAACTCAAGATCATGAGTGGGGTAATGGTTCTCGTGTTCTTTCAATTGTCAAGAAGCATAAGCTATCACTCTCCCACCTTGCATCAATACATAGCCAAGTCCTTGATGGGATGCATCATAGTAGACCACGAAATCTTTACTGATATCAAGCAATGCTAGCACAGGAGTTGTGGTAAGCTTCTGTTTCAATTCCTAGAAGCTTCGCTCGCACTCAGGCGTCCATTCAAACTCATTGGTCTTCTTTAGAAGGTGGTCATCGGACAGGCTATCTTGGAGAAGTTTTCATTGAATTGGTGATAATATCCAGCCAATCTGAAGAAACTTCTGACTTCTGTCACATTACGGGGTTGATCCCACTCTTTCACAGCTTCAATCTTGGATGGGTCAACTATGACACCTTTAGCTAATAGTACATGGCCTAGGAAGGCAACTTTCTATAGCCAAAATTTGCATTTGCTGAACTTTGCGTAGAGCTGATGTTGGGCTAGTTTCTCAAGCATAGTTCTTAGATGATGTTCATGTTCTTCAGCGGTGGGTGAATAGACAAGGATGTCATCAATGAATACTACCATGAACTTATCTAGTTCATCTGTGAAAACCTTATTCATCATGTTCATGAAGTATGTGGGAGCATTCGTGAGTCCAAAGGACACCACAGTGAACTCAAACTACCCATACCTAGTCACAAAAGCTATCTTCGGGATGTCACTCTCTCGAATCTTCATCTGATGATAGCCAGATCTGAGATCAATCTTAGAGAAATACTTGGCACCTCTGAGCTAGTCAAGCAGATCATCAATTCTTGGTAGAGGGTACTTGTTCTTGATGGTGACTGTGTTCAAGTTCTGGTAATCAATGCACATTCTCATCGAGCCATCCTTCTTCTTAACAAACAGAATAGGGGATCCCCAGGGTGAAGCACTAGGTCTGATATACCCCTTCAAGATGAGCTCATCAAGTTGTTTCTTGAGCTCAGCTAGTTCGTCAACTGATATGCGATAGGGTCTCTTGGCAATGGGTCCTGTTCCCGACAAAATATCAATGATGAACTCTATATCACGGTCTGGTGGCATACCCTGTAATTCTTTAGGGAATACATCAGGATAGTCTCTGACCACAGGCACATCATGAACTGTCTTCTCCTCTTTTTGTGATTTTGAACTGGCTTTAAGGGCACATAGGATAGAAATGGACTTCCCAGACTGGGGTTCACATCTAATAACTTGTCCTGATGGGTGGGTCACTTGAACATATCTAGGTGAACATGATATGATACCTCGGTGAATGGTTAGCCAATCCATACCTAAGATGACATCTAGGCTCGTGGAAGGTAACAGGGTTAGGTTGGCTTCAAAGATAAGACCCTCAATGGTAAGACTCACTCCCTTACATATGTGGGTGCACTTTAGGTCTCCTAAAGGTGAGCTGGTGATGATAGGCTTTCCACATGGGGTTACAGGTAGGTCATGCTCTTGTGCAAACTTGGATGATATGTAAGAACAAGTTGCTCTAGAGTCAAATAGAACTGATGCAGTGTTGCCATTAACTAAAAACATACCATACACAACATCAGGGGCAGCCTATGCTTCCTCGGCGTCTAGATGGTTGAGACATCCACGAGTAGTAGATCCCTTGAACTGAAACTTCTGAGCGGCTGAGTTCTGAGGGCACTTAGTGGCTTTGTGACTCGGTTGGCCACAAGCGAAGCAGGTGAAAGGCGCACCACCTGTAGGGGTTGGCGCAGGTGCCTTCTAGTTTCCAGTGCTGGGTACAGAGCGGTTCTGTGTTGGGCATTCATTCGCTGAGCGAGAATGGTTGAAACAGTCCTGAGTGTTGCGGTCCTGAGCATAACGGTCCTAGGTGTAACAATCCTGAGCAGGGCAGGAGTATTTGGTGGTGTAGCCTCCACCACCCCAACTCGATCTAGGGTTGTCATCCCTATTGTGGCGAGAGCATTCCCTGGATGGTGCATCTCTGTGGAACCTCTTACGATCATGGCCATGGAAGGACTCCTTAGGCTTATGCTTCCTCTCCCTGTACTCCTCTCTAGCTTCAGCACGGTCCTTCTTGATCTAGATGCAGCGATCCACTAGAGCACGCAGCATGCTACTCTCAATACCACCAAACTTCAGCTTGATGTGCGGGTTAAGTCCCTTGTGGTAATAGTACAGCTTCTCCTTCTCAGAGTTCACAACATAGGAAGGTGCATAGCGTAGAAGGGTGGTGAAATGAGTAGTGTACTCAGTCACCCTATCCTTTCCCATCTTGATGTTGCAGAACTCCTCGGCTTTGGCCTCCATGATACCCTTGGGAATGTGATACTCAGTGAATGCTTCGACGAACTCATCCCATGAGATGTTGGCAGGGTCCTCATGGGAGTCACTGAAACTGTCCCACCAGGCGCGTGATGCACCTATGAGCTAGTGTGTGGTAGCTCCAACACACTCATCGTCGGTGAAGGTGGTGAGGTCAAGCTTCTTTTCCACCTCCTTGAGCCAGTCATTGGCTACAAGCGAGTCAGGGTCGATGCCATCATAGGTAGGTAGCCTCAGCTTTAGAAATCCCTCTAGCTTCCTTTGGAAGTCATTCTGCTGACCTCCCTAGCAACGGTTTGCTCTGTCAACAAGAGTGGCAAGGAGCTGGGTCTGCTGTGCCATCACTTCCGCCAGGTTCGGTGGTGGTGGTGGTAGAATGTTCTCCTCAACAAGCGGCGGGGTATTCTCTAGGTTGAAGGGTATCCCCCCATGTCCACGGCCACGGCCATAGTTGTTGCCACCACGCCCCCCATTTGGTTCGACTGGTTTGGGGGTGGGCGCACGTCCACGGTTCATTAGGCGAGCAGATCGGCGGTTTGGCATCTGTAACACGAATCATAGAAATTTTTGTGTTTGTGCCATAAGTGCTTATAATTCAGTATGATTACATGATTTTGACGATTTAAAGAAAAACATTTATACTATCCAACACTCATTACAAAGAAGCAATAAGATCCATAAGATGCAATAAGATCCAAAACATTCATTACATGGGTTTTATTACATAGCATCATCTCTAGTAGCTACACTTGGAGACTCACAAGAATCATACTATGCATAGTGTCTCATATTACATCTCATAAGGGGTACATCATGGGGTACAACTTATGGAAGCCACTGACATGACTCATGACCACGCAGGGTCATCTACTCTAACTCATACACCATAGTTGGGATATGACTGTTCTCGATCTCGATCTCCTCGTCAGACTTGTGAACTCGGGACATGTATTTCAAGGCCTCAGCGAGCTCCTTAGTAGGCTTGGCTCTAGGTAGGGTAGGGTAGGCATCTAGGTTGAGGCAAGTCGGGGCTAACTCAAACTCCTCTAGCCTAGGCTTTGTCTTGCTGCGAATCCCCTTGGGTAGCTGATCCCACATACCCTTCATCTCCCTAAGGCGCTTCTTGTCAGACTTCTGCCAAGCCTGCCAAGTCCTCTCACACTTGTCTTGTAGGTACTCGTTCTGCCAGAGTGCCTCAATTAGGTGACCCTAGTTGCGAACGGCCTTCTTCCTAAACTCCTCTAGCTCCTGAGTCATGGTCTTGTTCTGAGATTGGATTTTAGCATATCAATCCCCTTGGACCTCTCTCTGTCTTCTCTGTGGTTGAACTTGGCCTTCTTGTCATCCAACTCTCTCTGCAACTCCAAGACCTTGCTGTCGAGGTAGCAGTTCTTGTTGCCTAGGTCAGCAGCTTTGTCCTATAAGTCAGCGACCTCGGCTCTGTGGACTTCTTCACGACGGTTGAGCTCGTCCTGTAGCTTGGCAACTATCTCAAGCAGACTAGCTCGCTCCTGTGCTCCCTACGAGTCTTGCTCCTAGTACTCCCACAGAAGGGCCTGGTCCTAACGTCTCCTCTGCTCAAGCTGGGTCACGTACCTATCTGGTTCTAGTAGGTGGATAGCTGAGACGTGAAGGCATATGTCCTCCTTGGCAAAAATAACTCTATCAGCTACGAAACTTTGCTCACTAGGGGTAAGGCTGAGGTCGAGGGCCTAGGGAAGTAGATGGAACTCTGTCATCTTTAGGTGCTCATAGTGGTCCCTCATCACTCTATGAAGTGCCTTGTGTGAGATAGCTCACAGTCCCTCCTCAACCATGTCCTCTATAGTCAACTCGGTGAAAGCTAGGACAGAAGGTAAGGTAGTGCTAGCTGGGAACTCGACTGAGGTGACAATTGGTTCTTCGATTCCTCCTTCCTGAGCTGACTTCCCAGTGTAGGTGACCTTGACAAGCTCGTCAGGGACTCCTAAAGTGACGAGAACTCGGTAGAGGGTCTGTGCAAAACCCCCAAGCTCACATAGATCGAAGGTAAGCTTGGCGTGGTCCAGAGGTAGCGGTTCTAGAGGTGACCATTCGACGTTCGTTGCCATCTGCATGTTTTAAGGAAACATGTGTTAGCAGGTCAATAAATAGATAAGCCTTGCATAAAAGTAAATGCAAGGTCGGTATATAACTGAAAGAAGGGCTGTTCATGTCCTATTCTATCGTCCATTTCTGAGGGTTTTGTCCTAGGGTCAAGTATGGCTCTGATACCAACTGAAATGACCTGATTTCCGTGAAGGGAAATCCACAGAGTCGAAGTGTATTATGACCGTTGTAGATCATATTAGCCAAATTCCAGTCGAATACCACATCCATACAATGATAATATCATAGTACATAAAGTGTGGAATTACATAAATTATTACATCGCCGCATTAGCGGAATCAAAGGTAGCATTCATCCAGAACAGCTTGGAGATAAGATCACCAAAACTTGAGCATAGGAATGAACCCCTCAACCATCAAACTCTTCAGAGCTATACTCCTCAGCAGAACCTGTGTGCCAAAGTTTATCAGTACAATTTATACTGGCCACTCCCACCCTATGAGCAATGCTTTGTGGAAATTGGATGCAAGTTGGATATAATCAAAAGGAACCTATAAGGCTGGGGTTTCCTATGTATTAGCATATCAAGTATATAATAGTAGTAGGTCAAGTTTTTAACACCATTCTCACACACATTCCACCCCCTTTTTCTGTCTAGAGCCAGGTTTCGATCCTGGGATCGATATACCACCATCTCCATATCATCACCATACCTTCACTCAGTCGACAGGCCAACTCCCTCTTGGCACTGTCTCATGGCCTGTAGCCCCTAGCTATGACTAACACTCTCTCACAGGGAAGAAGAGAAAGACTCATCTCGCTATCTAGTTTAAGCGAAACCCAGGAAAGGTCCATAGCCGACAAGTCGGCATATGTATCGATCGATCAACCATATACTCTACAAAGGTTTTACATAACCACAAGATCTACCTTCTTCACTGACCATCGTCAACTAGGCTAATTCTAGCCGCTTGGTAGACTAGGATAATGCCACTCTACCATTCAGCCCTGGTATACCACAAGTCTAGTCTGGGGTGGCTGAAACTGTGAGTCATGAGCTAGGTCCACAAGGTAGCACCTCATGGTAAGACTTGCCCCAGGCTCGTCGTATACTCTAACTTGGTCGACACAACCCTCACCCTCCACACACCCAAGTCACACATGCAGCACTCTCCCCAAAGTCCAGATAACTCTAGTTTCCACCACGCATCAATATAGTATATATAAGCGTAGTAGAAATAGTAAGCAGTGAAATATAGCAGCAAGCGTTTGACTAGTCTAATAGCAGGGTGAGCAGGGGTAAGCTTGCATCAAGGTAAAGGCCATCAAGAAAGCATACTACCATGCAAGTCCTATCATAGTGTGAAAATAACAATAAAGTAAGGCAATAGCAGTTCTATATTAGCCATGAGTAATAGGTGCTACGAGATTGGGTGGGATGTGGCACATTTAGTGTAGTCATCTTTGTACTCCTCACAGTACACTCGGTCCTCGTCCATCTGGTTCTCCTCCGAGTCTACAAACGATCGCATTATAGTCGTGTTAGCGACGTCTATAGGATAGCATAAAGAAGCAATGAAAATTCAAAGGAGCCAAATGCACACAAACATGGGTCCATTACGTAGAGCTCGATTTTTAGATGAATTTTGGTCCTGGTTTCATATTTTTCCGAGTTCATATGAATTAGTTATGAATTTCTAAAGTTTAAATCATTTTCTGAAAATGGGAAAAGGCTGAATTAATATCGTGCTGACACATGTCATGCTCCTATTGGTCCACATGGCATGCTGACGTCAGCATGACATCATTGTCTCGGTTCTGGTACTAATAGGTGGGGTCCCGCTGACGTCATCATGAGATCAGCATGACGTCATCTACGTCATTAGCTACTGACAGGTGGGACCAGGGGCTCTTGGGTCACTAACATGTGGGTTCGGTCAAAGTCAATGTCAAGTCAATGGGTGAGTCAACAGTCAACGGATCATAGTCACTGACAGGTGGGGCCAGAGCTGCTGACGTTAGTAGCTGACGTTATCATGATGTTAGCATGATGTCATCTTGGCTGTTTCATCCTCTGACAAGTGGGTCCCTGATGGCGGTGTCACTGACATGTGGCCTCGGTCAACGGTCAATGTTGACCAGTCAATGGTCAATACAGGCCGAGCCTCGATTGGGCTCTGGTCCACCAATCCGGTGCATGGTGGACTACATAGTGTTGGTTTATGGACCGCAGACACGGTCTACGTAGTACGGGTCCACTGATCCTTCTCCTCCATTTGGTTCACCAAGACCAGGTGCACGAGTATGTGAACCAGGCGGGGAGAATTCCCCATCATCCCTAACGCTCCCTAGGTGAACTAGGCGATTAAGGTAGGCAAAAGCATCGCAAAGCCTCAGCGAGTGCAGTGGTGGGGTCAAGGTGGCGGCTAGGGCTTCCTAGGGTTTCGGCCACGGTGAACGGCGGCGTGGGTTTGTCAGCGTGCATGGACAGGGCTGCAGTGGTAGCGAGAGCCCAGTTGGAGGAGTGTGTGAGCTCCACGGTGCTTCTACAGCCATGGTGGGTGTGTTGAAGGAGCTCTTGGTGCTCCTAGTGGCTCCAGCCACGGTGGTGGGGGCAAAGCGGAGGCGGTGGTGCTCCGACGAGGTGCGGTGCGGCAACGCAGGGCTCCGATGGGCTTCTTCTTCGGCTAAGGTGAGCGCAGTGTGTCTCTCGTCATGGCGGAGCCAGTCGGGGTGTCAACGTTGCCTTTACCGCGACGTAGAAGATGTGGTGGTCTCGCCATGGTTGTGCTCTCGGCCATGGTGAGCGTGCCCATGCATGTGTGCTCCTGTTCTGATGTACAACGTCATGGCTAGGGTCCTCCTTTTGGCTGATGGCAACGCACACGGCGCATCCTGGGTCTCAGCAAGCATGGCCATGGCAGTCTCCCTAGCTAACCAGTAGGGCTAGGTTGGAGCTCGAAGCTTCAGCAAGGTATCGATCATGGTGGTGCACATTCCATTTGGCTAGGGAGGTGGTCTCAGCAAGATGGCTCACCGCAGGGAGCTCGAAGGCAATGGTGGTGGTGTGGTGTCGATGGTGTAGCAGAGCTAAGCCGGGACAGAGGTACTCGCCATCTTCCGTGCCGGTGGCTCCTCCCTTCTTGCTCTGATAGCGGCGTCCTTCTCCACGCCTATCCTTCTCCTCTCATCCCTTGGCTTAGTGTGTTGGTGCGAACTACATGGCGGCGGCGAGGTGTGGTGAGGTGCTAGGGTTCTGGGCTCCTCCTTTTATAGGTGAAGCTCCAGGCTTCTCCAATGGCGGTTGATCGGGCGGCGATGATGCGCGATGCGTATCAGACGGCTCATGGGCGCGGGGTAGTTGTCGTGGGGGTCACATGAGCGCTACACCAAGGGGACAGGGTCATGCTCTTTGCGTGACCCTAGACCCATGCCTGCTGCTTCGATCGGTTCCCGGTCGAGGGAGAGGTCAGCGTGGGGAGGAAGAAGACCTTGTTGCTGTGTGACTGACGACGAGACCTTCTATTTTATGGGAGTTTTAAATACACATGTGACAATGCATCATGCTCTGCTTATGATATAACCTAGTTGGGTTGCACCTAATGCAAAACTAGGGTTTGGGTTCCACACATGTCACTTAGCAATACATAGGTTTTTAAACAAAAGATTTTTAGTTGGAATTTTTGGTGTGTGGATTTTTGGGTTGTTACAATTGCTGGGGTCGGAGGCTCAATAGCAGAATCAATAAGAGGAATCATGCATAACGTAAGGGTGACCCATCCCTCGGTAGTGGCCCAAATCGTTCGATCGACTTGGGTGATCTACCAGCACAGGGCTTACCTCGATGGCACAAGTGATGGGTTCGAAAAGTTCTTACCAGATAAGTTCAAGCAGAATCTAGGTCCATCGTTCATGGCAGGGTCGGCATAATCCACGTCAGGCATCCTACTGCTCCCTACCCATCCCTCAGCAGCTTCCTAGCTATCCGATCAACTTGTATGACCCGCTAGGATGAGACTTACCTATGGAGATAAAGGACAAGAACATCCCGCATAAGAACTTAGTTAGGAAGATAAGTCAGGCGGTGAACTTGTAATAAGTGGATAAGCTTTTTAAATTCTATTATGGCCAAATAGCTTTTTAGCCCTTCTCCCCTTTTCATAGGAAAAGGTTAGCGTGTTCTGACCCTTTCTATTGTTAAGGCCATAAAGCTTGGGGTGCGGATGAGCAACGTCTGATCACGCTGGTGAGCAAAGGCGCCATAGCCGCTGGGGCATAGGCTTCTCACAGTCTGGCCAGTTATACTCAGAATTTGTTCCCGCAACCCCAGCTCCTAAGTCTTAATGTGAGAGGGGATCGGGCATAGAGAAAGTTTGGCCAGGTGGATAAACTCTTAGATGCGCACCGACACTTGCCATAGCTAAGGCCAAAAAGCTTAGGGTGTGGAAAAAACTCTGATCATGCTGGTGAGCAAAGGCGCCGTGGCCGTCGGGGCGTTGGTTTCTCGTAGTCCGACCAGTTTTACTCAGGGTTCGTTCCCGCAAACCTCACGTCTGGGTCTTAACGTGAGAAAGGGTCAAGTGTAGAGAATGTTCACCGTGTAGGTACGCTCTTATTAGCCCCTGAGTGAGGCCCGACCCCTTGCCATCGCTGGGGTCGGGTGTCACTAAAGATCAAGGAGTTCGATAGCGAAACTGATAAGAGAAATTATGTGTTTATTAAGGGTAAAAACGATGTAGCTGCTCGATGTTCTAGACATTGATGAAGACTTCACCGTCGATGGTCTTGAGCTTGTAGGTGCCTGGTCGGAGCACTTTCGCAATGATGTATGACCCCTCCCATGGTGGAGAGAGTTTGTGGTAGTCTTTGTTGCTCTGGACAAGGTAGAGCACTAGGTCTCCAACGTTGAAGGTCTGACCCTGCACTCGGTGGCCATGGTACCAGCGTAATGCCTACTGGTACTTGGCTGAGTGGAGGTGGGTGACATCGTGCACTTCGTCCAGTTGATCCATGGCGTCCTCGAGGGACACCTTAGCTACCTGTTTGTCGTATGCCTTGACCCTCGACGCTCCATGGTCGAGGTCAGTTAGGAGGATAGCCTCGACACCATAGACCATGAAGAATAGTGTGTAGCCTATGGCCTAGCTGGGGGTCATCCTTAGGCTCTAGAGCACCGCGGGAAGTTCTGCAACCCATCATGCACCAAATTTGTTTAGACGGTTGAAGATCCTAGGCTTGAGGCCTTGTAGGACCATGTCGTTTGCGAGCTCGACCTGCCTGTTCGTGTGGGTATGCGCCATGGTGGCCCAATCGACTTAGATGTGGTATTCATCGTAGAATCAAAGGAACTTCTTTTCAGTGAACTACATGCTGTTGTCCGTGATGATGGAGTTTGGGACCCCAAAGCGATGAATGATGTTGGGGAAGAATAGCATAGCTTGCTCAGACTTGATCATGGAGATCGGCCAAGCCTCTAGCCTCTATCCATTTTATAAACTTGTCTACTATGGCAAGCAAGTGGGTGTAGCCCTCGAGCGCTCTTTTGAGAGGTCCGACCAGATCGAGTCCCCAGACCATGAATGGCCATGTGATGGGGATCGTCTAGAGTGCTTGGGTTGGTAGGTGGGTCTGCCGAGCATAGTACTAACACCCTTCGCAGGTGTGCACGATATGCTTAGTGTCAGCCATCATGGTTAACTAGTAGAATACCTATCAGAACACATTTTTGACCAGGGTTTTGGGCATGACATGATGACCGCAAACCCCACCATGGATATCACTTAGCAACCGCTTCCCCTGTTCAGTGGGGATGCAGCACTACAGGTCTCGGTGTGGCTTCGTTTGTAGAGTTCACCCTCAACAAGGACGAAGGACTTAGTGTGATGCACAAGCTACCGAGCCTCTGTCTTGTCCATTGGTAGTGCCTCACGGAGGAGGTAGTCAAGGTAAGGCACCCTCTAGTCGACCAAAGGGTTGGGCTCTATCGCTGGATCCTCGTCGAGCTCTATGACTTCAAGGTCAGATGGAGGCGACGGCAGGTTAGCCCCTGAGCCTAGGGCAAGCGGTCCTCCATTAGCTTGTTCTGTCTCCTCGTAGCGGATCGAGGGCTATTGTTGATCACTGGTGAAGACGTCAGTCAGCACCAGGTCTTGGCCAGATGCTGCATTTGCTAGCGTGTCAGTTGCCTCATTGAGACGCCTCTAGATGTGGTTGAGCTTGAGTCCGTTGAACTTGTCTTCTAGCTAGTGGACTTCTTGGCAGTATGCAGCCATCTTGGCATTGTGGTAGCTTGACTCCTTCACAACATGGTCGATGACCAGCTAGGAGTCGCCCTAGACATCAAGGCATCAAATACTAAGCTCGATGGCGATGCGCAGACCATTGATGAGTGCCTCATATTTGGCCACATTATTGGAGGAGGGAAAATGGATGCGAACCATGTACCTCATGCGTACTCCAAGAGGTGAAACGAAGACTAGCCCCACACCGGCACCTTTCTTCATCAGCAATCCATGGAAGTACATTGTCTAGTACTCTTGGTCAACGACTGCCGGTGGCATTTGGACCTCGGTCCACTCCACAACGAAATCAGCCAGCACCTGGAACTTGATGACCATTCAGGAGGCATACGAAATGCCCTAACCCATCTGCTCGAGTGACCACTTTGTGATTCTTCCGATGACATCCTAGTTTTGGACAACCTCACCGAGGGGGAAAGATGTTACGACCATTAGTGGATGTGGCTCAAAGTAGTGGCATAGCTTCATCTTGGCGATGAGGACGGCATACAAGAGCTTCTATATTTGGGTGTAGCGGATCTTGGAATCAGACAAGACTTCACTAATGAAGTATACGGGATGCTGTACTTTGAGAGCATGGCCCTCTTTCTCTCACTCCACCACTAGGGCGGTGCTGACCACTTGCGTGGTGGCTGCAATATAGAGCAGAAGTAGTTCTCCGTTAGTCAGAGGGACCAAGATCGAGGCCTTCGTTAGGAGCTGCTTGACCATGTCAAGCGCCTCCTAGGCCTCGGGCGTCCATTTGAAGTAGTTGGCCTTCTTCAGAAGCCGATAAAGGGGGAGACCTCATTTGCCGAGGTGCGAGATGAAGTGGCTGAGCGTGGCGAGGCACCCTATAACTTGTTGTACCCCTTTTATGTTCTGAATTGGGCCCATCCTTGTGATGGCTAAGATCTTCTCTGAGTTGGCCTCGCTACCACACTTAGAGACGATAAAACCCAGCAGCATACCCCTTGGGACCCCAAAAATTCACTTCTCAGGGTTGAGCTTAATGCTGTTCGCTCGGAGTTTGATGAAGGTTTGCCTAAAGTCAGCTACGACATGGTCAGCCTGTTTGGATTTGACAACGATGTCATCCACATAGGCCTCAACGGTTCGCCCGATGAGGTCTCTGAAACACTTGAGCATACAATGCTGGTATGTAGCCCCAGCATTCTTCAGACTAAATGGCATTGTGATGTAGCAAAATGATCTAAATGGGGTGATGAAAGATGTCATGAGCTGGTCAGACTCTTTCATCGTGATCTGATGGTACTCAGAGTACGCATCAAGGAAGCAAAGGGTTTTGCACCTTGAGGTAGAGTCGACTACTTGGTCTATGTGTGATAAAGGAAATGAATCCTTCGGGCATGCTTTGTTGAGACTAGTGTGGTCGACACACATTCTCCATTTCCCACTCTTCTTTTGTACAAGAACAAGATTGGCTAACCACTTGGGGTGGTACACCTCCTTGATGAACTCGGCCACCAAAAGCTTCATGATCTCCTCACCAATGGCCCTATGCTTCCCCACATCAAAGCGGTGTAGGCGTTGCTTCATAGGCTTGGAGCCTGGCCTGATCTTCAAGGCATGCTCGACGACTTCTCTCAGAATGCCTAGCATGTCTAAGGGTTTCCATACAAAGATATCTCTATTATGCACCACATTGCTGTTGGAGCCATTGAGGTCTATGATGACCTCCTTGGTGCCCTCTAGTGGCTTGAAAGACCCAATCGACCGCTTGGGGCCGGGTGCTTTTTTAGCGACCTCCTTCCTGATGGCTACAAGCTCCTTGGAGGCAATGATTGCCATGGCGTGATCGTAGCACTCGACCTCACACTCATAGGCACTCTGGAAGGAGGTGCCGACAGTGATGACCCCGCCTAGGCTCAACATCTTTAGCTTTAGGTAGGTGTAGTTGGGGACAGCCATAAACTTCACATAGCATGGACGTCCTAGGATGGCATGGTAGGTTCCATGGAACCCCACCACCTCAAAGGTGAGGGTCTTCATCCTATAATTGGATGGATCCCTAAAGGTGATGGGCATATTGATCTGCCCAAGTGGCATGGCCTGCTTTCTAGGCATAATGCCATGGAAAGGCACTCCGGTTGGCAAGATGCATGATCGGTCGATGCCCATGGCGTCGAGCATCTCAACTTACATTATGTTGAGGCCGCTGCCTCCATCTATCAGTACCTTGGTGAGCCGCTTCATGCCGATGATCGGGTCGACCATGAGTGGATATATCCCCGGTTGCGGGATGCACTCTGGGTGGTTAGTTCAATCAAAGGTTATGGTGGACTCCGACCACCGGAGGTAGGTATAGCCGGCTTGGCCATATAGACCTCATGGTGCATGAGCTTCTAACAATGCTTGGAGTCATAGGCTACCGACCCTCCAAAGATCATGAGGTAGCCATCCATCATCGGAAAGCCACCATCTTTCCCCTTGGCGTTGTCCATGGTCGGGTTGGCCTTCCTCCTGTGCTCCCCCTTGTTGGATCCTTTAGACAAGAACCACTTCATGAGGCCATAGTCCTTGTATAGATGCTTGACAGAGAAGGCAAGGTTTGGACATGGCCCCTCGAGCAGCTTCTCGAAGTGGTTTGGGGTACCCTCCATGGGCTTCTGACCCCCTGCGGTCAGTGGTGGCCACAAGCAAGCCCTCACGCCACTGCTTGTTCTTCTTTTTGGTGGGACAGTTGGAGGTGCCTTCGCTAGCATCCTCATCCCGCTTTGCCTTGCCCTTGAGGCGGTCAAAGATCGCTCTGACCACCTCCTCGCTCGAGGCATGGTTGGTGGTGATGTTGAGAAGCTCCTTGGTGGTTCATGAACCCTTACGTCCCAGGTTATAAACCAGGGACTCGCAGGTGGTCCCAGACAGGAAAGCTCCTATAACGTCAGCGTCGGCGACATTAGACAGCTCATTGCACTGCCGAGAGAAGTGCCGGATGTACCCATGGAGGGTTTCTTCAGCCTTCTACCGGTAGTTCTTAAGATCCCATGGGTTTCTGGGATGCTTGTATGTGCCCTGGAAGTTCTCCACAAAAATCTCTTTTAGGTCCACCCAATTTTGGATTCTGTTGGGCGAAAGGTGCTCCAACCATGTCCATGCCTAATTGGCCAGGAATAATGAAAGGTTGCAGATAATGAAATCATCATTATCTGCCCCATCGGCTTGGTAGGCAAGCTGATAATCCTCGAGCCATAGTCCAGGATCCATTTTCCCAGAGTATTTTGGGATGTTGGTTGGTGGTCGGTACCTTGGTGGGAAGGCGATGTTGAGGATGTGTCGGCTGAAGGCCTGAGGTCCCAATAGGCCAAGGCTTAGGCTTTAGTCTGCGCCACTATATTAGCGTCTGCCACATCGAGGGTGGTAGCCGTGGCTAGCCCCCTCCCTCGCATCGCCATGGGTATGCCTGCGGGCATCGAGGGTGTCACGTGCATCATGGTTGCAGTCGAGGCGCTCATGCACCGGAATCATGATGCATGGCTTGCCACCTTGCAGTGCCTGGTGGACTCATGCATCCTTGTCAGGTCACTCTAAGGGCATGCATTGGCTGGCGTCGAGCTCACGTCATCAAGACAGTGAGCTTTTGACCTACTGCGATGCCGCACGCTCGAGTAGCGTGTGAATCTCATGATGGGCCCGATGCTTATGAGGCGTCATAGCCCCTAGAAGCCTATGGAGCAAGGCCACCACAGCAATGATGTTCTTGCTCACCCAGGCGAAGTATGGGAGGGCTTCATCATCCATGATGATCCTTTAGTTCACGTCATGGGCCATGGCGCATGCATGCCCACTATCTCCGTGGCGCTCAATCTTGTGATCAAGCTCTACGTGTTCCTACTTGAGCTGGAGTCACGCTTCGTTGAGCTCTCAGTGATGGGCCTTTAGCTGCTCCACCTCCAGGTGGGGTGGGGCCCCTACATCACCCTCAACCTCATCATCAAGGTCATTCATTGGGGTAGCCTCCTCCTCGCGGATGCTTTCGATGCATCCTTCGGAGGTACCTGCCATGAAGCATTCACAAGAGGGGTGATGGCTTCCCCTGCTGGAGTCAGACCCAGAGGGTGACTCCAACTCCTCTACAAGGAGGTCATCGAAAGACTCCATGACATATTCGGTCATCCCCACGAACTCATCGTTCATGGGGAATGAAGGCATGCGTTGCACAACAAGGTAACCAACGGTCTCTGTAGTGTTGCATAGACCGAATGGGGGTGCTATAGGGGTGCTTCGGATGAGATATTCTAGGGAGAGCAGCTCTCCCCCAACGAGCTATGCCATGATGTTAGCGAACAAAAGGTGAGGTGGCGTAGGTCCTCTTGAGACGATCGGGGTCCTAGGAAGGCGCTGAGCTGGCGCTCTAACCTCCCACAGTCAAAGCTAAGGAGCTGGTCGCTCCTAGGGGTGTGGCCTCCAGTGCATGCAGCTATAGCTCCTTAAGCACCTCAGCAATCACATCAAGGCTAGTGGAGTGGAGAGGTTGGACGATGGCAGGAGCTAGCGCTAGCTCTCCCTCCATCGTGACGGTGAAGTCCAGGTCCCCAAAGCGTATGTGCACACCTGGGACCCAGCTGATGTCATGATTGGCCATCTGAAGCCTAGTGTGGATGTCAAGACATGCAAAAGGCCCCCACCTGGCAAGCCAACTGTTAGTGTTTTGAGTAAACACCAATGAGTAAATTTCTAATATTGCGTGTCTAGCTCGGATGGTGTGCTAAGAGGACACAAGGTTTATACTAGTTTGGGCAAAATGTCCCAATGTCCAGTTCATTATTGCTACTCATGTTACTAGCACTAAAAATTTCATAGTAGGGGTTACAAATGGGCGAGAGAAGGATAGGTCTCAAGTCTCTGGTGGAAAGAATGAATGGGTGCCAAGAGCTCGGTCGCTGCTCGGCTATGTGTTCGAGGTTCGATGCTAGTGGTTTTGGTGATGATCTATTGCCATGAATTCTGGTGTGATGCCCCTTAGTGGGGTGCCCTACTTTCCCTTTTATAGGCAAAGAGAAAGCATGAGTTATAGCGGGTGAAGAGAGGAGAACAAGAGGGAGAAGAAGTTCATAAGGATCACCAAGCCATTCTTTTCCTTTGTGTGGGTCCCGCTGACACGGTAGGTGGTCATAGGGATAGCTCCATGTTGGGCACCTATCCACTGATGATGCCATGCCCTGGCTTTGTCAGCGGGTCATGACATCCCACTCTACCCTGGCAAGCGGTGCGGTGAACTAGCGTGCTTCATCAGCGGCCGTACATGGAGTAGGCAGCATAGTGACCACGCATCCATCACTGTGGGTGATGGGAGTTCCCTAGAATGACATGTCATGGGGATGGGTCATGTTGAGATATGACCGCTCCCTGCATAATGCTAGAAGTTTGACCTTGGGTTGTACTTCCTGGGGCACAGTGGTTGGCGGTGACATGAGCTTCCATTAGGAGCTATGCTCGAGGGATCTGGCGAGGCGGAGCCCACCCTCAGACATCGGGCGAGGCAAAGCCTGTCCTTAGATGTCAGTCGAGGCGGAGCCAACCCTTAGACATTGGGCGAGGCAGAGCTTGCCCTTAGACATCGGGCGAGGTAGAGCCAGCCCTCAGACGATAGGAGAGGTAGAGCCAACCCTCAGACATTGGGCAAGGTGGAGCCAACCCTCAGACATCTGATGAGGCAGAGCCTGCCTTCAGGGGTTGGGTGAGGTGGAGCCCACCCTTAGAGGTTGGGGGAGGTAGAGCCCATGGCCTCGGTGTCAGGTGAGACAGAGACCATCCCTAGAGGTCAGGCGAGGTGGATCGCACAACCTTGGGGTTGGGCAAGGCGAAGCCTGCCCTTAGAGGTCGAGCAAGGCAGAGCCCACGACCTCGGCGTCGGGCGAGGCAGAGCTGTAGTCACACCCTTGACTACCTAGATGGATTAACGTATAACAACCATTAGCCCCTCCTCTTTGGGTACCCTAGTATTGGTCCCCGACACATTGCTTAGAGCAACTCTATACCAGATTGAGAAAGTGATCTCTTTCCCTATATTCTTGTAAAAAGAGGTTTGAGAGGCAAAAAAAATTGCTCCAATAGATCCCCTTTTCTATCTTATTCCTCTGAAAAAATCTCATCCTCTCAGTCCCTCAAAGAAATGACAGAGCAATCCATCCCTTTTTCTTTTCTATCCCATGCTGAGCCACACAACACGATCACCTACCACCGCACGCCATTGCTCCTGTGGGCTGGCTACCACCACGCTTCATCTTCCAAGCCACCTACTACCAATTTTTTTTTGTTTTTAGCCCTTTTTTGAAAGTTTGTCACAAATATGCCCCTATAGGTATTCTTTCAAAATCTAGACCCTTAGCTCGGCACCAGGGTAATTGGTGTCGAGCTAACACGTCATAGCGCCTGCATATTTGGTGCCTAGGTTTTGGGGCCACGTAGACGTCGACGCAAATGTGGAGGTGACTTGGCAGGTAGCATGGCGCCACAGATCTTGGTGCTGAGCTTGGCTTCTTAAATCTTGGCGTCGGGCTTGGAGCCAAAGATCTTGGCGCCGATCCTACCTTATAGGTGGGTCTATTTTCTTTCTCTCTTCCTTCCTCTCCTCTCTTCCTCTCCCGTTCTCTCTCACCCCTCTCTCTGTCGCCTACCCGATGTCGCCCGGCACCGCTCCTTGTCACGCCGCCTTGCCCCAAGCACCAACGCCCCAACCAGACACATGCCATCAGGCCATGCCCAGCCCCACCCATCCCCTCGTGCCTCACCGCTCTACGCCGGTAGCCGTGCCTCACCCTAGGCCATGGAGCCCCATGTGTTGTGCCATGCCACACTGGTTGGGAGCACCCTACCATGCCCATCTCCCCTCCCCCCGTGCGCCAAGTTGCGCCGCACTGCACCCATGACTGCTGTGCTGCCCTCCCCATCATTGAACCCAAACGGCCATGACCACACCAGCCCCTACTGCACCGCCCTCCCTTGCCTGCTCCACAAGGGCAATGGGGGCCATGGACTGGTAGCGAGGTGCTGGTTGCAAGCCTCTTGTGGCCGCCCACCCCTGCCCGTTTGGCCACTCCGGTTGCCGGCCGTGAGCACGCGTGGGCGTACGGCAGCTTCCCCATTGGCCGTCTCTACCTCCTATCGACCAGTTGCGCCTCCCCTGCACTCGAGGTACATTAGTTTTTTAATCTTGTTCTTATTTAACAATGGTTATTAGTTAGTTAGTGTGGTAGTGATTTAGATAGGTAGAAAGATATTTAGATTGGTAGGTTGATTGATGGATACTTTACATAGTTAGTTACATAGTTATATAGTTAGTAAGATAGTTAGTTAGATAGTTACTTGACATAGTTAGTTAGTAGTACTTAGTAGTTAGTAGTGAAATGATAGTATCTATTTAGTTAGTTATTACATACTAGAGACCTTGTACTTAGTATGTTTCATTTATATTGGACTAAAGGAAATGTGCTTTGTTATGTGTATGAACTAGATAGACAACCTAGTAAGCATATATCATGGAGGCACCGTGGAAAGAGATCGCTATAGATATGTTGAGTTTGTTGACATGCAAAGCGTGCCTATGTTATTCAATGAGAAGCCTTCATTTAGTGAGTTGGTTGCAAGGGCTCGGGAAGAGCTACATTGCCATGATGATGATGGCATCGTAGTTGAGGGTGTACTTCACCTAGGTTCCCCTCCCAACATCCTTAGGAAGATGATACTAATTGGGTGTGGAGATCAGTGGGAGAACTATGTGAGATTGGCTATGAAGAGCCAGTTCCAAAGTTTGGACGTGGTTGTGCGTTGGGTGTTAGTTGATCCCATCCCTCATGGGTTTTCCCCGCCAATGGGTCAGTAGGCACACTTTGACCCTCCCATCCCGGAACCTGATATGGATGTGGAGGTTGCACCTATGGTTCCTGATGCTCAATCTGCCCCCAATGAGCTAGTTGGAGATGCTTGTCACACTCATGATGTTGTGGTAGATCCTCCTCATGAGATCCCTTTGATATAGAATCATCTGAGTAAGTGTATTATCCATATCTTTATTGGGAGCTTACCCCCTTCCTTACATCCATTTTTCTCATTCTATCCTTGTTTTTCTACTTATGTTGTAGGAGACATTCCTGACAATGTGGATGTGCCCCCTGTTGCTGCGCAAGTGCACTATGGAGATGGATTCCATGGCTCCAATAGTGATGAAATTATGAATGATTCAGATCCATATGAGATGGCAAGGGCTCTTGATTCTGATAATGATCGTCCTGTTGGAGAGCTGACGAGAGTGACGTTGAGATGCTGAGCCATATCTTTCTCGGCTGTCGTGATCCAAGAGTTCATGAGTTCAGCGATCTTGCTCATTCAGATCAGGCATGTGCAGAAGGACGTGATGATGAGTTGCTAAAAGCTTCTAAGGCGGGCCCTAACATGGTAATTGAGAAGGGTAGGGTATTCAAGGACCTCCCTGCATTGAAGAGGTGGTTGCAGGTGTTTGCAATGATACAAAAGAGACCTTACAAGGTCTTGCATTCATATGCGGAGCGTCATTACATAGTTGTGTGCGACAAGGAACACTGCCCATGGAGGGTTTGTGTAAGGAAGCAAAAGGTCACTGGAAAGTGGAAGATCACAAAAGTTGTCGGGCTACACAATTGTGCTGACCATGTGCTCACACTAAAGCATCGATAGTTGACATCTACCCTCATTGCCAAGCGGTTGATGGGAATATTGCAGGGAGAACCCAACATGAAGGTTAGGATAATTATTAGGACCGTTGAGGCTTTGTATGGAGGTTATGTGATAACTTATGGAAAAGCTTGGAGGGCTAAGCAACGAGCGTGGAAGATGGGTATGAACAGCTACCAGTACTTTTCAATGCAATCAAAGCGGTGAATCTAGGCATGCATTATGAGTACATCCCAAAACCAAATGCATGGAAGGATGGGAGGCAGATATTCTTCTGTGCTTTCTGGTGTTTCCCTCAGTGTATTGAGGCCTTTAGCCACTATCGTCCCATCTTCTCCATTGATGGTACGTTCTTGATTGGCAAATACCGGGGCACACTTCTTATAGTTATATCCTGTGACACGAACAACAAGTTGGTTCCTTTAGCATTTGCTTTGGTTGAGAAGGAGAACAATAAGAGTTGGGGATGGTTCTTGAGGCTAGTCCGGATACATGTGGTTGGGCCTGGTAGGGAGGTTGGCATCATATCTGATAGGCACCAGGGCATTCTTAATGCCGCGTGAGAGCAGATAGAGGGGTATTCACCTTTGCACCATTGTTGGTGTACTTGGCACCTTGCTAAGAATCTACTCTGGAAGGATGGTGTGAATTATAACTTTGATCTGTTCTAGGAGGCTGCTCGACAGCTTGAGGATAAGTACTTTTAGAAAAAGTTGGAGCTGGTCAGAACCCTATCAAATGCAGAAGGTAGACAATGGCTCACAGGTTTGATGAGGGATATGGAGAAATGGACAAGAGCTCATGATGCCGGTGGATGGAGGTATGAGTTTTAGTGTAGCAACTTGGCGGAGTCATTCAATAAGTTCCTATTGTGGATACATGGTATGCCTGTGAATGCAATTGTTCAATTCACCTTCTACAAGCTTGTTGCCTAGTTCAATGATAGACATGCCCATGCAATGAAGTTGTGGAGTGATAAAGAGATATGGGCTCCAAAACCAAAGGCGCACCTAGAGAAAGCAAATGAAAGGGCTGGCACACATGAGGTTACATGTTTTGACCACACCATAGGGACTTATCAGGTTGAGCATAGCGACGGTACAACATCTGACGGTGAGGTCCGAGAGTCGAGGATGCATGTGGTAGTCCTCCAAGATTTCACATGCACTTGTGGTAAACCAAGGCAGTAACACTTTCTATGTTCTCATTTGGTGGCAGCAGCTAGGCATCGCAACTATAATATCAAGAGTAGGATACCTCATGAGTTTAGTGTCGACACACTTGTGCACACATGGAGCCCCCGCTTCGTGCCTTTCTGGGACCCTAGAGAGTGGCCTCCATATGACAGGCTATAGTACATTGCGGATCCAGCTTACCATTGGAACAAGCATGGATCTAGGAATAGGACGAGGCACAGGATGGTTGTAGATCAGATACTCAGAAGAACGAGGCGTGGGAGAGGAACCCCATTTCTTACTAACCCCAAGCAATATGAGTGTGGCAAGTGCGGTAGACTGAGCCACAATTCACACACTTGCCATTGGCAGATTAGTGAGGTGCGACTATTAGTTGTTTTCATTATTTCATATTTATCGTATTCATTCCATTAATTATGCATGTCTCAATTTATGCTTCTAATTGTGTCAATTACTTGTACAATTCTAAGTTTATATTTCATTGAATATTGAATTTCTATTTCATTGACTTTTTTTGTAGGATGGCGCAATTCCACCTGCTTGACCCGGCGTACGAGGAGACCCACCAAGGATGTCTCATAGCGGAGGGGCAGGTAATAATATATATGTCTTGTTCAAATTTTGGTAAGTGTACATGTGTTCAGGAAGTAACGGGAGACTATGTTTTATTCCATGTAGAACCTTCCGCTCCTTTGTCCTAGAACCCACAACAGGTTCTTGGACATATAGTACGATGACAGGTACACTCCTTTCATGCAAAGAGCTGGCATAGATGTCATCTCTTTTCAGGTTCATTGTGGGTTGTCCACATTCAACTTAGTGGCCTTAACTGCGTTGGTTGACAGGTATTATCTTCAACCATTGCCTCCATTCATATGCATTTGTTCATGTACTTGCCTTTCTGACATGTAATCTTGCTTTGTCTAAAATGTAGGTGGCGGGCGTACATTGAGTTCACGAACGAGCTAGACACACTCACGGCCTCTAGGGCAAGTAAATTTTATTTCCCATGCTGGTTTGAAATGGTTTAGTATAGCATCTAACATCTTGTTTCGACATGTTGTAGGTGTTGTGGGAGCCGTACGATGGAGAGAGGGCACTTCCTTTTTGGTTGAGCAACATGTGTGGGTGTGACTATGACTTGTACAGGATGAGGTGCCCTCTAATTTGCTTCTATGCTGTCGAGTTCCACCTGCCAGATAGAGTTGTATGCCAATTTGGAGTGAGATAGCTTTAGCCAACGGCTCGTTCTCGACTGGCATTGACTTAAACAAGTAAGTGTTCTGCTATTTCAATTGTCTCGTTATAGTCCATTTCCATTAGTTCCTATATAAGATGAAGTAATATGGATTGACGTAATATGGTCACATGTATATGGATTGAGATGAATGTGTGTGTATGGAATGCATATATTCGTGTCATATTTTTGTTTGGTTTGCATAAAAAACAAAGGAAACTTTGCCAAAATTTTATGCACAAATTTGTATTACTTCGTATAAAAACTTCACTAACGATGGCGTACGTGACATGCAGGTTGGATCGTCAGAAGAACATGAAGATTTTTTATTAGGAGAAGCACCACCACTACTACATTGAATAGTGGGAGCTGTTAGACACCAACAAGGACGAGAACGACGAGCCACACATGAACCGTGAGTACAGGCACTACCAAGCTTGGTACCAAGGTGCGACACGTTGCAGGCTGAGGCTATAATGGACAGAAGATGACTACGCCGACATCGAGTCTTCCTTTGATGAAGAGACGGTGTATGACCAAACTACTCGTGTAGGAAGGCAGGACCAATCTGGGACAGAGTGGTAAGTCAATTACCTTATTTTTTATGTTCAATTGCATACCAATACAACTTACTGAGAACTTTGTGGTAGGGCAACACCCTCAAATGCTCAGTTAAAGACATTAAGCGCTTTCGTTCGAGAGTTAGGGATGACGACACACGTAGCTTTCTAAACGTAAGATTCTAAAAATTCTTTCAAGTATACTATTAATATGTTAAATTCTTTCAGTTAACATGATTTTTGTACAATAGAGATTGTCATGTCGGCTACGTCGTGCAGCTACTCGTTGTGATTTTAGGACAACCACGATGCAAGATGTGCACATTCCTTCCACAAGTAGAGGAGGCTTAGGTTCATCTATCCAAGCACCTACAGGGTCCATAGGCATTGCGTACGAGGATGAGGATGAGGACGATGAGGAGGTGGACCAGAGGCACGAGGAGCTTGGACCGTCTTAGCTACAAGACACTCCCTCGACTCAGCCTACATAGCCTCCAGGCACTAGGCGATGCCATCTACTTGACCCTTACACTCCAGGCACCGATGCTCTTGATCACAAGGGTAAGGGTAAGACTAGGAGGCAGTGAGGGTTTGTGGTAGAGTTTGTGGTAGATGTTATTATGTACTATTATGGACTTTGTGGACTTTCATTATGAACTATTATGGATTGTATGGACTATTATTATGGACTATGAACTACTATAGACTATAATTATGGACTATGTGGACTATTAATATGCTCATGTATATGGTTTGAGATGAATGTGGCATATATTTGTATGTTTGAACATGTTGTATTGAGGTTAAATATTCATGTCATATTTATGTATGGATTGCATCAAAAAAATAGGGGAAATTATGCCAATTTTTTTTGCCTAAAGTACATTTGTGTAGTACACCTATACCATCTAGCCTTTACAGTGATTTGTCATATCACCGTCAAATAGGCTTTTTAGTGTCCTTGGAAATAGTGATTGAATTTTGAATTCGAATAGGCTTTTTAGTCATGGAATCTAGGCTCTCCAGTGTCCTTCGATGTAGGCTTTTCAGTGATTTTGAGTAGACTTTCCAGGAGCATTTACAACATAATACAACGGCTAGCAAACCTACCTCCGCCTATATATATGCGTTCCAGGATGCATTGCTAACCAAAAGCAAAACTAAATTAGTATTCGGTTTTGTTGGAATAGGAATGTCTGAAGGGTCATCTAGAGGAAAAGGTTTTGGGAGTGGGAGAGGAAAGGGGGGGACAAAGGGAACTCCCATTATGTGGGAGGGGTCTCTTGGGCCTGATTTCTTTGAGGAACTAGTGTATCAGTTCCCCCCCTCCCGAGAGCAAGAGTGATTTCACTAAAGAGTGCTCTCTCAGATGATACGATAACCGAAAGGAAGTTTGGACAAAATGCATGTATGGTGAGGACTGCTTACTACATATGTTCACTAAGGGGATCGACGGAGGTCGTTGCTTCTTCAAATGCCCGTGAGCATGGGTAATTGCTATTACATTTTATTTGTTAAATATGTTTCTTGAATACCCTTACAACTCATAAGACATACTTATTGTAGTCTTTTGAGTCCAAAGAAAACTGTGGGTTCACTAGGTGGGTTGATCCTCGACCAATTTATCTACATCAGTAGTACATCTACTACCTGTAGGACCATATCTTCGATCTACAAAGGGAAGTTAGCAGCGGTTACAATGAAGATGAAGACGACGACAACAACAATGGTGTAGGTTCACATGACACACTCTACAATGATCCATATTGCACCTGCCCTAATCACAAGAACAAGGGGCCTCCGCCGTCACTCCTACCACCACCAACAACAACAATGGGAGGCTACTATAGAGAAGGTGCAACACAATTTGCTATGTGGCCACACTACTAGGATGACCCTATCTTATTCACATGGCACATCCATGTGTTTGTTGTTTGGTTTAATTACCTAAGGCATGTTAGGTTCAGTCGAAGTAACTATGTATCCTTGTTTGGTACATGTTCTCACATGCCATTTCGTGTGCTTGTTGTTCACTTTAATTACCTAAGGCATGTTAGGTTTAGTTTAGGACCTCTGTACCTCTACTTCGTTAGGTTTTATTTGTAGTACGTGATCTCATTTCACTATGTCCGTAATATTAAACTGGATATTATGACCACAGATAATGAAAACAACAACATAATGAAAAGTCCAATACTTTAACACATTAATAATACTAGAAATACATGCGACAAACTAAATAACGCAGTACATGACCTAAGTATGCCAATACTTAAAGTGTATTACATGACAACATAATGAAAAGTCCAACAGTAGACAACATTGTTCATGAATAAACCATAGAACTAGCAAGTCATGGAGACTACTGAGTGTAATGAGGCCACTTTCCCTTCCTCAGGGCATCAGGATTCTCCTCCATTGCTGCTTTCGCTCTACGTGCACGCTCAAGCTTCTTCTCCCTCTCCTCCCTATACGCAGCAACACGCCTCCTCTTCCTTATGCTCCTTTTCTGCAGCCTCCTCTCTGCGTCTCTTCTCCATCATCTCCTTGTCCTCTGCCTCCCACCGCAATAGTTTCTGTATCCATTCCTTGTCTTCAGGCTTAATCTCAATGTTGATCCACTGTTCAAAATCACAGAGTGGTGGAGGGGTCTGCAACAAATGCAATTGTTATAAAACAAAAAAATCATGCAAGATTTCATATGACACAAAATAATTATTACACAACATCAATTCCTCACCATCTTGTTAATGCGGCGCTGACAAAGTGTAGGCTCAAACGCAAAATTGGAACACATCCAATACCTCTGCCTATACGTGTCCTCTTCATCGGACTTAGCTACCTTGCAAGGATTGCCGCAAAAGCATATGGGCACTGGAACACCACTAGGCAGAGGCAATGGGTCGAAGGCATTTCCAGTCATCTGGCCATAACTACAATTTAACCAATTTCGTTCTAAGAACCGAAAGCAATTAACATTAAACCATAAACCTAGGGTTTCCCATTTGATCCACAACAATGAACCCATAATATAACAACATGCACTGAGGTTACCTTAGTTTGCTAGTTTTTCCATGCCTTGCCATCCTACGGTTGTATAATACCAATATTAAAAATTGCATGAAACCCTAAGTAATGATGATTCTTAGGTTGAAAAATCCAACTAATATATACCGAATCGATGCGAAAAAACTAAGAGGGGAGCGAGGAAACCTTGCTCTCGAAGATCTATGGATCAAATCAAAGTTTCCAAGGTTCAATATACCGATTCGTGAGGTAGGGTGAAGTGGGGAGAGCAAAAACCCGAGAGGGAGAAGAAAGAAGAGGAAGAAGCCTCGGCCAGGAAGGTTGGGCGGCAGGTTAAAACACCACTTTGGCGCCATAGATCTTGGCGCCAAGCTCGGCGCCGAGGTGGCTGCCATGTGACCGCCATGTCTGCGTTGACGCCGATGTGGCCGAGGAAGCTCGGCACCAATTACTATGGAGCTGAGACGTGTAATCTCGGCGCCAATTACTACGGCGCCGAACTAAGGGTCTAGATTTTGAAAGCATACCTCTAGGGGCATATTTGTGACAAACTTCCAAAAAAGGGCCAAAAAAACAAAAAATTCAGCCACCTACTACCGTGCACCGCTCGTCTAAATGAGATGTCACCACGCTGTCGCTCCTCTAGGTAGGCTGCCATCATACACTGCTCCTCCCTACCACTGTCGTCGCTGTGGAGGAAGGAGAGGAAAGAAAAGAGATTTTTTCTATCAACTGACATGTGAGTCCTATGTATATAGGAGGGGGTGAAGATTTCTCAATCTGTTGGAGCACATCTTCCACATAGCTTAGAGTGTTAGTTTTTCAGTCCCCTTTTAACCTAATATAGGGGACTAAGTTTTCTCAATCTAGTAGCTAGAGTTGCTCTTAGAAATTCAAAACCATTGTATAATCCTAGGTGAGTGAGTTCAACTATTAAACTACCAAATATGATCGAGAAACACGAATCAAAAGGGTTTACCTTGCTCAAGTGCAAGGGATATTTTCCCCAAAAAAACACCATCTCGCCCGGTGTGAGTTTCTTGAATGGACGCGGCGGCAGTGTCGAAGAACACGGCTGTAGGGATCCCTGACCCCCCGTGGATGGCGCTGGCGTGGCCGGTACACCCAGGGTACGCACGGTGGGACGAGCAGGCCACGGTGGTGGGCTCGGCAGTGCGAGCGCCATTGACGCATGGCACGCGATAAGGACATGGCGCACTAGGGGTCTTAAGGATCGTCAAGCTCCACATCGATCCGAATGTGCTCGGGTAAACCCTCCCGTGAATAGCTGCGGCGCCTGCTGGTAGGGGGTTAGACGGCCCGCATGCGCCATGCGAGCCTAGAACACGTCCTAGTACGCTTCAATGGAGGAGGAAAATGGCAGACGCGCCAGGTCCGCCAAGTATTGGTCTAGAGCGGCGGCCCAAAGCACATGTGGCAGAGGCACTTGAATTCCTCCCAGCCAGGGGCGCTGACATCCCACTCAAGAACATAGTACCACTGTTGGGCTATGCCCGTCATGTGGAAGTAGGCGAGCCAAACTCTATCGACCGTGCGTGTCTGCTAAGCGTAGAAAATTGCTCGCATCAATTGATCCTGCCCAGCGGGTCGTCTTTGCCATCGAAGGCCGACAACAAAAGTTTGTGGTAGCGTGGAACGCCATCGCCCGCCAACTCCTGCAGGTCATTGGGAAGCTGCGGGGCATGTGTATGGCTGCTGCGGGTGGAGGGTGGGGGATATGCACCACCTACAAGAAGGATGGCACCGGTGATGGCGAGTGCGGAAAGGGCATTTGAGTGATCGGCACGGGCAGCGAGGAAACCACCGGCTGGGTGGCCATCGGTAGGGTAGCCGGCGGCTGGGTGACAGCCGGCTGGGTGGTAAAGGCCTCTGAAAGGACGGGACCAGTGGCCGGGAGCGGCGGAGCGCCCCCGTATCCCGGTGTGCCGAAGAGAATGAGCGGCGGAATGGAGGTGGCCGGCCGGTTCTCGACCTCGGCGACGTGGGTGGCGAGCTCACCCATCTAGCGTTGCAATGCCATAGATGGCGGTGGTGAGTGCGGTGAGTGCGTCGGTTGGAACTTGGGTGAGCAAAGGCTGGGAAATGGTGAGCGGCGCAGTGGTGATCATGGGAGTAGATGAGATCGGAGGTGGCGCGGCGGCGGCAGTGGTGGGGGTGGAAACGACGGCGGCGGTGGAAGTGTTGGCACCTGACATTGATACCAGATTGTTGGAGCTAGGGTTGTTGCGTAGGGGATAGGAGTGGGACGTCAGAGGGCGAGGCTTGTAACCCCGACGGCAAGGCTGCGACGCCGTGCTCGTTGTCGGAGAGACGCAAACAAGAGTGAGCTAGGGCGCCCAAGAGCGAGAGAGAGAGTTAACTCAATCTCTGGCTAATCTTCATTAAGCAAAAGTGTTCAAAAATTATACACCCATCCTAACAAACCTCAGCTAACCTTAAGGGATAACAATCAAAGGGAACTCACACTCCTAAACCATCGAATCCTGATAACTAACACGCATGCGCTGAATGAGCGTCTAGGTGCATCGAGTTGTCGCTGGTGATTGCATGCTGCCGCGGCGTGCCGTGGCCCACCGTTCAGCCACGGCTCCTCTTGCGGCGCTGGTAGACGTTCCCCACCATAACAGATGACCTTCTACCGAATTGATGGCCTATTCTTGGCTACTAATTAGTCAAACTAGAAACCCACTTCTGCAAAGTTACCTAGTAGAGGACTAATCTAGGAATTGCCCGGTGTTGATATGGCAGATTGTGCCTTCTATGGTTACTGATCATGAAACTTTTGTGTTGTTGTTATATTAAAACTTATGATCACTATTTTCTACATACTATGTTTTTTTTACCTTGGCACTATATTAATGATGATATTGGTCAGACAAACGAGTAGCATTGCATGATGAATACAAAGTACAGACAACCAAAACCAAGCAGGTTTAGTAAGATTCGCAGCATGCCTAGTTCAGCTTAAATTTCATCTCCTAAACCAAAATATGTTTTAAGCTAAGACCTAACCGCTGCGAGAGCACTTCTCTTGCGTCTTAATCAGCCATTACCTGCCTCAATGTTTTATACTGCTTATAACTGGGGGTTCGTTCCTACAATCCAGAATCTGCAGAGCAGTGCATGTTTTTACAACTTAATAAAACGTAGGTAAGCAAGCAGAGGGCTTCCTGAAGAAGAAACTCCTAAAATATAAAATCTAAAAAGCCTAGCTAGTAGCAACCAAAATTGGAGGCTAAGTTCTCAGTCTCCATCACCAGCACAACTGTACAAGTATACAGGACGATACCTTGAAACGGCAGATGGGCGTGTCTACCCCGACCAGGAAAGCCGGGACCCTGCTGAAATCGACGAGATCAAAGTAGTGGCCATCATGTCCAATCTGCGAGCGTAAATCTTTTTCTCTCACCACCTGAGCAAGCAAAAAGTTGAATCGAGCGACACCCTCGGAAGTCGGAAGTGTGTAACTGCAACATAGGACAAGGACTTTTTTCTAGGATCTGTCTATTTGCAACTCAGGTGATTTGACCCCCTTTGATCACTCAAGCAATTTGAGGGGGCAAATCACACAAATGAAACAAAAATCAAAATTTGTGTGATTGAGAGCCTATGATCACACGAGTAAACCAAATACGACAAATCACACAAATCTAAACAAAAGCAAAAATTGAGTGAAACAAGAGATCAAATCACACAAATTATGCATTCCTTCTAAAAACAGACAGCAATTGAACTCGAGTAAACTAGATACTAAAACCTAAGTAAACTAGAACAAGGAAGCCAATAGTTAGAAGTACCTGAGATTCAAATATAACCAAAGAATCCATCTCATGCTACACCTGAAAATAAAATCCAAAGAACACGACCAAACAAATCAAAATATACAAATTAAAAAAAGCAAAAAGCAAAAAAATTCTATGCATTGCAAAATCAAAAAACCTTTCTTTGGTGAACCAAACAGATCAAAACTAAAAAAAAAAATTCAAAAAGCAAAAAATTTGTATGAATTGCAAAATAAAATTACTGTAGCATTGATGCAGACAAACATACCATAGCAAAAAACAAAATTTAAGGATGAATAAAAAAACAAGAAGACAATAAGGCATTACCATCAAATTACACCACTTAGTACAATAATTTACAATGAAAAATGACTGTAAATCTAATAACAGAGCACTGTAACTGGATTCATTTTATCAATTATTGTAAAAATCAACTAACTAGGCCACCAAACTAAGTTACCTAGAACACCTTTTACAACATTTCTGATGATCAACTAAATCCGCAGGACCAACTACCACATGCCAAATGAAACCTCTCTGATCACTCAAGCAATTTGAGGGAACAAATCATACAAATGAAACCTCCATCTTAGCCTCCGCCTGGACATCTCTAGAACACAAGATCAAAAGAAAGAAGAAGAAAACTACAACAAAAAAAAGAATCAGAACAAATACTAGCCGGATGTACAACTTCTAATAAAAAATGAATCAAATACTCACGGACAAAAAAAATCAGCCCAGGAAACGACTCCATCTCTGTCTCCTCTGCATCTAGCTCGGCCTCGGCATACCAGAAGAACAGAAACAATGATAATACAAAAAGAGTTACATTCAAAGAAAGGCGTAATAAAATTTTTACACCTAATACTAGTTACATCAATAATACCTAGGAATTACACATCATTAACAACTGTAAGTGTAGATGAACTCTAGTGTAACTAAAAAATTAATCCATATTAACATGATAATACAAAAATCAAAACTAGAAAATCAAATAAACCTGAATGACACAAGACAAGAACTAACGGTACTAATAAGTCCTAGATGTAGAAAATATATGTTCAATAAACAAAAAATATAGAAAAAACAAAATATGAATCAAGCAGTATAACTGAAAAATATACAGAGACAAACACTATTAAACTAAAATGACTGAAAATCAGTATTAACAACAATAGAGAAATTTGCATACAAAAGTAAGACTACATTACCTAAAAGTACAAACAAAAATATGAAGGAGTGTTGTACCGGCATTTGTAGCCATTACCTAGATTGTCACCTCCTGAAGGAGTCCCCACTTTATCTAGGAGGTGGTATAGATCTTCCCTCCTTGAACCCTTCTAGAGGTGAATAGTTCTCACAATCAGCAAACGCCTCTGTTTGACAAATGAAAAAGGACAAACAAATGTATAAGACCACATACACATTTTCCAACTGAATGAATATGCATCCTTGTTACTCTATAGGGGATAGGCCGCCTGACAAAGATGTCCCAAACATGTTTAACAACTAACAATAATTTTAGAATTCTGAACATAAGTTATGTGAACCACTTAAGGTTGAGAAAGCATATAAGGAGCACGAGTATGGAACTTCTTTTGCAAGCTATAAGACTTACCAATGCTTGAGTTCCGGCTACTTTTTGGCTTTGCAAATGTAACTTGTGAGAAGAACATTTTTAGCTGCATAAAGCCATAGACAGGAATAAAGTGCCCATCAGCATCTCGTCCAAACATTTACAAAAGTTAAGGGGCACAATGTGGAAAGAATAATCTGGATAACATACTCATCAACCACAACTAATGGAGCTTTCATACTAATGATTGAGAACTGTCCAACAGCACAACCTCGTCAAATCTGATGATACAAAGATATACTTGCCAACCAAAGTGAATGTTACCTGGCAGTACAGAAGACTTGTATCTTTACCTCGAAATATCTTCGCGACAAATTTTCCACCAACTTTGAGTACATGAGTCACCAGGGACGAAGCTAGGAAAAAATTTAGGAGGGGCTAAACAACGACAATTAGCAAGAAAAGAGGTTCAGCAAATCTCAGCCCCTCCTACCTGTATATCTACAGCTGAAATTTCAGACGGCAGCTCTATGGGGCTTCGCTTGCTCGCGAGCGGTAGGGGGGGCTGGAGCCCCCCTAGCCCCACTGCTGGCTCCGTGCCTGTGAGTCACGATAGTCAATGCCTAATTCACTACCGGTATCCTCAAATTTACCGAGTGTGTTTATGTTTGCCGAGTGTATTTCTTCAGGCACTCGGCGAACAAGTTCTTTGCCGAGTGCTGCTTTAAAAACACTCGGCAAAAAAAAAACATTCGGCAAAGAGGGGGTTTGCCGAGTGTAAAAAAAAACACTCGGCAAAGAGGGGGTTTGCCGAGTGTCAAAAAAACACTCGGCAAAGAGGGGGTTTGCCGAGTGTTAAAAAAACACTTGGCAAAGAAATAAAATTTTTTTTCTAGAAAAAAAAAGAAGAAGAAAAAAATGAAAAAAAACTTTGCCGAGGGCTCAGATCTAAAACACTCGGCAAATGAAAAAAAACCCGCCTCCCTCTCTCCAAATCCACGCGCCCGGCCCCTCCTCCCTCTCTCCTCTCCAAATCTGCCGTCGCGCGCCCAGACCCTCCTCCCTCTCTCCTCTCCAAATCCGCCGCCGCACGCCCAGCCCCTCCTCCCTCTCTCCAAATCCGCCGCCCCGGCCTCTCCTCCCTCTCTACAAATCCGCCGCCCCGCCTCCCTCTCTCCAAATCCGCGCGCCCCGCCCCTCCTCTCACCTTTCTTCCCCGGATCCGGCCGCCGCACCGCCCCTCCTCCCTAGATCCGGTGGGGACTCGCGGGGCGAGGCCTCATGTCGGGGGCCCCGCGAGAGGCGGCGGACTCCGTGGTGGTGGGCGCGGGCTTCGTGGTGGTGGGCGTGATGGCCGACCGTGAGGTGGTCATGGTCGAGGTGGGCCCCAGCTTCGGCACCGGCAGCTCGGGCGTGGTGGCGTGGTGGGCTTTGTGGCGGCGGGAGGCAGCTCGGTGGTGGGCGGCGGCCGGTGGTGCTTGTTTTTTTATTTTTTTTCAAAAAATGTTTGCCAAGTGTTTTTTGGGCACTCGGCAAAGCCCGACAAAAAACACTCGACAAAGATTCTTTGCCGATAAAATTTTTACCAAGTGCCCTTTGCCGAGTGTTTTCGTGTCTTTGCCATGTGCCCTTGGCACACGGCAAAGATCCTGTTCCCGGTAGTGATTGCAAGGTGGTACATAAATTAGATAGAGAACATAAGCTACCATGACAGTTCAAACTGAAGATGATAAAGCTATGCCAGAATTGACATAAAGAGCAAGGAGATCTCCAGAAATTAGGTAAAGAGAGGTGATTATCCAACATAGCTAAATATGAAAATAATATACAAATATTCAAAGAAAGGAAAACAAACAAATAAACAAAAAGACAAAAACCCAAAAAATTTCTATGAATTGCAAAAACCAAATAACTCTAATATATAGCATTGATCAAACAAACAAATCAAATTCAGGATTCTCAGGGCATTACATTAACAAAAAAAGTAAATATATAAAAAAATCTATGGAATGCAAAAACCAAAAACTTTTTGAGGGCAGTGAACCAACCAAACATATCAAAGTAAAAAAATACAAAAAATAGATCTTTTCTATGGATTGCAGAAACAAAAAAAAAATTATGAGGATTGCATCTAACAAACAAATCAAAGTAAGTACACTCAATTCAAATTATGACAAATACATGTGCCTAATAAACTTTTTTCACTCAATATAGTTGACCTAGCAATTACACCAATAATATCTAGCATTTACACTAGATTAAACACTGTAGGTATAGATGAACTCTAGTGTAAATAAAAATTTAATTCATAGTCCATATAATAGTTAATTTGCCAAAACAAAACAAGATAAAAAACACAAATAGATAATAAAAATGCCACGTAGGCAATGTAGTGTACCTGGTGGCACCGGAAGGGAAAGTGCACCTAGAGAAACCTGCAGCACAACAAACACATACCAATGTTTCAAAATAATAGCAAGAGTTGCTGTCATTGTCACATTTTCTCTACAACAAGGCAAAGCACATGAGCGAACCCTAACAACAAAAAATACAAGGAATCGAAACAAACAAAATGAGCGAACCTTGCAGCCTGATAGAATCGCCTCTCACCAGTCCAAAATGACACTGCAAAGAAGACAGATGCGCAAATGAAACAGCCACAGAAACCACAGGCGACTCCCAATTTTTTAACATGAAAGGAAATATGACAATTACACAACTCAAGTGATGCTACATGTCCATCCTATTTTCTAAGGTAATGCTGCTCAACTGACAATTCAACACTGGTTATCAATTTATAAATGCACACATTTCACACAATCAAAGTGCTAGTTCTAATTAAACCTCAAGCTTGCAAGTACAACATTCAGCTAACACGAGACAAGAATCACAGTTACTTTAAAGTTGTCTACCAATTTTGGTCAAAACTAGCAGTCTCAACGAGAGAGCGGGAGTAAGTAACAGATACGTACGAAGACTAGGGACGCCTCCTCTGTCTCGTCGTCGTTCCAGAACTTCATCTACCGGAAGAAGATCTGCGCGCTGCCCTTGGGCACCTCGCCACGATCTGCACCACCCCCACAAAAAGGCCGCACAAAGTTTCCAACAGAATCAGCTCAGGATTGCAACGTCCAGATCGAGCGGCGGGGGACGGGACGGGATCTAGATCTTACAGTCGCAGAAGACGATGTGCTCGCTGCGCTGCGACAGAACGTAGAACTGTGAGATCATCCCACCACACTGCCGCTTCTGCTCCTCGAGGCCGCGCGCCCTGGTGAGCAGCACCTTCCTTCCTTCCTTCGCCTCCGCCCACGCACACCAGAAAAAACAAAACATAACCAAAACGGCGAAAATCAAACCATAATCAGGCCTACGAAAATGGGATCTACAATATCTGATAAAAAAATAGAAGGATAACTCACCGACGACGGCAAATTGGAGAGCCCCTCCGCCTCTGGCTCCATCTCCGTCTCGGTGACACGCGAGAGACGAAATGAAATGGGGGAAAGGAAAAATGAACAGATCAAAAGAGGCGCGTTTCCCAAAAAAACAGCTGACATGTGGGACCCAAAATCAGAGAGAAACGAGGAGGTAGGAGACGGACGGACGAGGCGGCAGGAGACAGGACGGCACAGATCAAAGCATGCGCAGATCCAACGGCAAAAAAAATTCGTGTGACAGGGACAGACGAATCACATGGGAAAAGGATAGCTTTTGTGTTTTTTTTAAGAAAAAAACATCCTAGGACTTGGTATTAAGCCAATCTTAACAGAAAGTTTTGTTTGTTTCTTTTCAAGATTGCCACGTCAACAAAAAGGTTTAAGTTGATGAATAGAACCATCTCTTACAAGTTACAATATATGTTATCTATATCCATATATCTTTATAATCCTAAACACCACTAGAGTTCTATATAATCTTTATGATTCTAAACTTTGCTAGAGTTCTATCTCAATATACAAGTTGCCCACCTCAACAAATTCACTATCAAATACAATTGTTATCCACTTGCATCTGCAACTATGAGTGAGACACTATCCAATATGTATTTAATTGTCCACCTCAGCTTATCATGCCATCCACTAACATTAATTTATAATAATTTATTCGTTCATATAAGTAATTATATGTAGCCTAATTTTATTTCAAATCAATCAATTTTAAAAGCAACACGCAGGTATACTTCTAGTTTTATATTATTTCACAACAATACATGGAATTGGACATAATCGAATAAGAATGAAATCCTCTAGGCCTTAATGTAAGGTTCCATTAAGGGTCTATTTGGAGGTGCTCTGTGTGGCTTCGGCTTCACACTGTAGCACTACTGTGGAGCTGCCAGAGCTCCAACTGGCTTCTTTATTTTCTCTGTGTGTTTTAGCTAGAACGGGAGCCGTTTTGGCTCATAAACAGTGAGCTACGTGGCAGAATAGTGCGGAGTAACCAAGCATAAGGAACTGGAGCATCCGGAAGCTGTGTGGGGGCACTGAGTCTTAAAGTTTCATTTACACTTATAGATGGGCGCACTGTTGCATAGTTGTGCCTTTAAGGCTTGTTTGAAACTCAGAAATTTCATATTGCTTTAATTTCACACTAAAAATGTATGAACATGATTTTTTTCTCATGTTCTAAACAAATCTTTAGCCTTCATGAGCACAAGCTGCTTCGTACGACAAGGGCACCTCTAAGAGTCAAAAATCATCCTATGGCTAAGATTCCCAGCAACACTGGACGATATATATAGATCGTCGTACGAGACATGGTCTGGATACGCATGGGCTCGTGCCTCTTTCTGTGACCAAGAAAAGAGACGACCAACCACATCATCATTCAATTGTTCCTTCACTTCTCAATTCTGGCATATATATAATCCTTGCTACATTTTAATTAGGAGCCCATTTTGTATTCCAAAATCAAATAAATCTTAAGACCTATTTAAGTGCGTTAAAGTTCAGTCTTATATGGAACACTAGCCGTCTGACGGACTTCTGGACACAACTACGAGACTGTGGATTGGCAATAGCAAGAAGGGGCTGGACTGCCTGGACACGCTATTTACTGTCTCAAATAGTTCTCATGGCACCTGTGGAAGTTGAGGAACGCTCGGATATTCGGAAATAAGCGGTCAACCATGCATAAGCTGTTAGCAAAGATCAATTTTGTAGTACAACTCGCAGCGAGGCGCCATCCTGGTGGCGGAGCTCCGGCAAAGCCCTGCCGCGCCCGCAGCGGCCTCCCTCTTCCCCTCCCTCTCCTCCTACCCCCGCTTTCTTCTCCAACTCCAGCAAGAACGGCCGCGACGCCCCCACTCCGACCTAGCCCAGCTGCCTCTGCTGCCACCAGGGCCCTAAAGCCGCCCGGGCGCCGTCCCCACTGCCTGGTCAGCCTGCCTCCCCAAAACCCCTTCTATACCCATCGGATTTCGAGAAGAAAGAAGGGGAGGGGCTGAAGAGAGAGGGCGCTAAACTTACCCGACACCGTCGAGATCGTCGTCTCCGACGCCGACAAGGTCTCGATGGAACCCTAGTCGCGGACGTGGGCACCAGTCGAGAGTGAGCGCGTCGGGCGCGTGGGAGTGGGGCGCGGGTGTCGCCTGAATCTCAGGTGACTAAGATATAGGAGGTGTGGCAAAAATATGGTTGCGCGTGTGGCACAATAACTTCTGTAGAGAAAGCATGAAACATTAATGACATATCGTTTCAATATTCAGCGGGTATAATGGTTACCTGGGTGCTCTGGTCACAATGGAATCAAGGCAGAAACAACCCCTGAAATAAATTTCTATTCGTTTGTGCTTCTACATGTCTCGCAAGCTGAATTTTCTTGTTCTAGCATGGGCGCACACAATGGGCTGCATCATATCAGTGCTGAATTCTTCTCTCTCCTTGTTTCAGCATCAATATTTATCACATTGTGAGTAGTCTAATATTATTGGACAGAGAAAGTAGGCTCAAACGGAAGTTTTGTCAAAACATGTACCTTGATAAAAAAAAGCGTAAATCTTTATAACTAAAATGCTCATATCGCAGTGGACGGAGGTTATAAGTAAAATGGGGCATCATATAAGCACCCCGATTTTTTTTTTATTTTTAGCCTTTTTTCGAAAGATATTCACATTTAGACCCCTGGAGGTTTCTTTTCATTTTCTAGACCCTGAGCTCGGCGCCGTAGCAATTGGCGCCGAGGTTACACGTCTCGACGCCATAGTCATTGACGCTGAGGTGCAAGGTTATTTTCTGTGTGGCATTGACGTAGCTGCTTGCGTGGTGTTGACGTGGCACTGGCTCGGCGCCGTAGGTGTTGGCACTAGGCTCGGCGCCACTTGGCCTCGCGCCAACCTGACTTGCAGGCGTAGCCCTTGGGCCCATCTGTTCCTAGAAGAGAGAGAGCACGGCTGCCTAGCTAGTCCAGCTGCACGGGCACGCCTAGAGAGTGAAAGAGGATAGGAGTCCTGTGCTTGCACGAGCCTCTCGTGCACGCATATCGATGAGAGCTTAGTGTTGTGCACGGTGGACCGCGTAGGCACGGCAGCACCGTATCTGTTAAGCGTGAACAGAGTTGGGCAGCTTAATTAAAGTTTCTAATGAATATACGGCCATTGTATCTGTTAAGTTAAATAGTTCATATTTAACTAAGTTTCCAGTGGATCGTATTTAAATTTATGACTTACAATTAATTTATTATAAAAATATATTTCATAATAAATATAATAATATTTATTCCAATACACCATGGATAACTAGACCAAATCGAATAGAACATACCAAGACATAAATCAAGGAGTGCTACGTGCACGAGCGAATGACGGCGGCCACCAAGACGTGGATATGGTGCAGCATGTGGAAAATCAAGCTTGAGCACAGTGGCCACGCGCGAAAAGCTGATGGGACAACTTGCTTCGACTAGCTAGGAAGACGGGCGTGGGCGCGGCTGCCAGTTACATAGAAGGAGCCATTGGGGGTCGCGTGCAGCCGCGTCCGCTGTTGCCAGTTGCGGAGAAGGAGCCGGGGGGGGGGGGGGGGGGGGGGTCTTTCATTCTTTTTTGACCTTTCATTCTTTTTAACTAGGAGGACAAATCTGTTTTACCAAATGTTTTTAAAAAATATTGTGGTTACATATAATGTATATGACTTATATTTATGGGTTTAAAAAATACTGTAACGATGTTCATCTTATTTATGCTTGATCCGTTTTCTATCATATGGAAAGAAAATACTATATAAAATAATATTCATGGTTGATTTTGGCTAAATACATAACATCAAACAGCTTGTAGATAGTCCATTGTATGACCTATGTTTTTAACTGTCTATGTTAAAATTAAAAAAAAAAACGCAGACACGAGGGATACATGTTTTCTTGTTTTATTTCTACGGTTGAGTAGTCTACGTCTAACATTGTTTTCTATTTTTTTCTCCCTTCAATTGAGGGGACTCTAATGTCTCAGATTTTGATCAAAAAAGTAATTGATCTGAAGTTATATGAGCATGGCCCGCGGAGTTCAATCGTAGCATGAATTAAAATATGACGCATCCTTGGATAAATCTCCAATCTTTTCATGTTTGTATGAGTTAGAGTAAGATTTAAAGACAAATTGAAACACATGTCACTTTAGTTAAATATATAAATTTCGAGCCAAAGGTCGTGTAAGTGACCATTCAACGGGTATTTTTTATAATAAAATACTAAAACATGACACTGTGCTAGAATTACATTCTTTCTAAGATGGAGTGAGTATTTAAGTAAAACCATTTGATTGATCATTGAACCTACTTTTATGAGAAACTTATTTGGAGATATAAATGTTATTAATATTTTTCTTTAAACCTACTCGAATCCCTTTTTTCCGAGTTTTGCTTTCATATATTTTTTATATAAATTTGATTTAACTTAACAAACTTTAATATAACACTGCTCTAAATTATGTATGTGCATTGCTGTTAGTAGAAACTACGGAGTAGTAGACAACAGGAAGGGTGAAAAAGCTATCCTTGATACACGTGCACGAGAGGAAATTTCCACACGCTTGCGGCGGATGAATGCATGTTTGTTTTTTTATGCTCGTGCTAGGACTCCTCTGTCCTCTCTCTCTCTCCAGTTGCCAGACGGCTGCACCTGCAAATCAGGTTGGCGCTAGTCAAAGTGGCGCCGAGCTCGGCGCCAAGCCAGCATCACGTTCACGTCACGCAAGTAGCCACGTCAACGCCATGCAGAAAATACCCTTGGACCTCGGTGCCAATGACTATGGCGCCGAGACATGTAAGCTCAGCGCCAATTGCTACGGCGCCGAGCTCAGTGTCTATTTTTTTAAAGGATACCACCAGGGGCGTATTTGTGAAAATATTTTTAAAAAGGGCTAAAAAACAAAAAAATCGGCGAGCACCCACGTCAAGTATAGGAAATAAAGCCAAATTAAACTATAATCTAGAAACAAGGACAAGGAACCGAGCGCTCGCTGCAGCTTCTTGCAGCCGGCTGCTGCTGTTTTGGCTGCAAAAGTAAACTAGACTATATTGTAGGTACTGTAATAAGCTGCAGCCATAGCCAAATAATTACAGCCGAGCCGGTTAAAGACGTTATTAATGTTTTTAAAGAAAAGCTAGGGCTTCGGAAAAAAAGGGTTGCGGAAGAGTGCAAGACCAATTGCTTCTTGAAGAGCACTTTCTCCACGTGTGGACGAGAGACAGCAGAGAAGAGAGAAAGAGAGAATGGGGAAAAGAAAAATGGAACTCCTCAAAGTCCTCATGCAAGGCCTACCAGCCCCCCAAATACGAGGCCTACCAGAGAAGAGGCCATTCTGAAGATTTGTTTTCGACGAACTGGGCCATTCTGAAGATTTGTTTTTGACGAACTGGGCCATTCTGAAGATGGGAGACACTTTGGGAAAAAGTCCACATTACCTCCTTCAATTTTTACGAAAGTCCGCTTTTTCTCCCTGAATTCCAAAACCGAGCAAAACACCTCCCTCAACTTTTAAAACCGTTTATCTTATCTCCCTGTCTATGTTATAAACAGTTTTGAAAGCGGTTTTATCTTTATCTTTTTTATTTATTTCGGCTAAATCTTTGAAAAATCATAGTAAATCACAGAAAAATCATAAAATAAAAAATCTAATTTTGTTGGACTCCGCATAAGTAGATCTATATAGTGAACATATAATATGGTATGCTTTGGTACAAAGTTTTTGCTATGGCTTTAGATCTATGCTTTTTTGTAATTAACTTGAATAATTCATAGCTGTAGTTTCTATGGTCAAATTGTGATGAAATTTTTATAGTGGGCTAATTATTGTATGAATGAACTGTAGTAAAAATTTCATACTCATTGGATCACGTATATCTTAGTTATAGATTTATTTATATTTAACAAGCATAAACCTAAATAAAATCTATAACTAAGTTATACATGATCCAATAAGTATAAAATTTTTACTATAGTTTAAGCATACAATAATTAGCCCACCATAAAATTTTCACCACAATTAGACCATAGAAACTGCAGCTATGAATTATTCCATTTAATTACAGAAAAGCATATATCTAAAGCTACAGAAAAACTGTGTACTAAAGCATACCATATTATATGTTCACTGGGTAGATCTACTCATGTGGAGTCCAACAAAATTGGATTTTCTATTTTATAATTTTTCTGTGATTTACTATGATTTTTCAAAGATTCAACCAAAATAAATAAAAAAGAAAAAGACAAAACCACCTTCAAAACTGCTAATAGCTGGGCCAGGAATGTAAGATGAACAGTTTTAAAGGTGTTTTGCGCGGTTTTAGAGTTTAATGAAGAAAAACAGATTTTTACAAAAAAATTAAGGGAGGTAATGTTGACTTTTTTCACACCTTCGTTGCCTCTCAGCCCAACTTGGCCCGCTTACACCGTGCTCAGCCCGCTCATACCATCCCCAACCCTAGACCCAGCCGCTCACCCCATCGCAACCGCCGGATCCCCATCCGACGCCCGAATACCGAACCCGGTCATATACGCTTCGCCTCCGACGCCGCTCCTCCGAACCCTCCTAGTCCCAGAGCAGCCGCATCCACACTACCTGCCTCTCTCCCGTCCCCTGGCGGCGGCGGCGGCAGGATGGCAGCATCTACGGCGAGGACGGTGAAGGATGTCAACCCTCACGAGTTCGTCAAGGCCTACTCCGCCCACCTCAAGCGCTCCGGCAAGGTAACGGTGCCCGACTCGCCCCCTCCCCCCATCTGATTCGGCGCTACAACGGATGGTCGCGCACCGCGACAGTCAGCGGAGACGAGCTTGTGCGATTGCATCGGGTTGCCGTTGCCCTAGCAGTTAGGAGCTGTCCTGTATTACATGGATCCATCTCGCGTGTTACTGCTTTGGTTATACCCGGCTTACTGTAGTTGGCCTCAAACTCAGTAGCATGTGAATAAGTCATCTTTTTTGTGGTATTGCGAACGGTATGACTGATGGCATAGGATGATCCTCAGCATACATGGGAGTTATAGGATGCAGTGGCGCAGGAAGCGAATTCACCGTTTATGTCTTTGCCTTTTGGGCATTTGATTGGTTAGGTTGGAGCGTGATTTGCTCACATAACTAACTTATTCGAATTGGTTGGGCATAAGCAGTGCTGTTCTTCTGGCCTCTGGGTCTTAGGCCTACGTGGTAGATTTTCTGTTGTTAGGATAGCCATGGTTTATTTTATTCAAGTCTAGATCATCTGTGTAGAAAAGCCTGTTTGTAAAGTGGTTTTTATTGTCCATATACATGGGTTTTAGGCAAATTTTAACTGTATATGCTGAAAATTCCCTGAGCACTCATCTATGAAGGCTCTAGATGAGGTGTGATTTATTTTGTTTTCTATTGATATCGGTCAAGATAGTTTGTGGCTAGCCTTGGGTCTGGAGTGAACCTTGGCTCTCTTCAGAATGGAGTGGCTTTTTTCTATTGATCGTCAAGATAGTTTGTGTTGTATGGCCAAGCAATTAGTCTAGACTCTAGAGTTGAGGTTGGGAGAATGTTTTCTTCATTGCATCAGTTATTTGGTATTGATAATGACTAGTATATTCCTTTGTTGATCATTGTATTCCTATGTTATGTGTAATTCCTTGTAAGTATCCTCTGTCTTCTGTTAGATGGAGCTCCCTGAATGGGTTGACATTGTGAAGACTGCAAGGTTCAAGGAACTCCCTCCTTATGACCCTGACTGGTACTACACCAGGGCTGGTAAGGGATCTTGTTTGTTTGCCAAAATGATTTACTAGTATTATAAACTTCAATGTCCAGATTCTGCACTTCTATTAGATTTTTATTTTTCTTCTCCTGCAGCATCCATTGCAAGGAAGATCTACCTGAGGCAAGGCATTGGTGTGGGTGGTTTCCAGAAGATTTACGGTGGCCGCCAGAGGAATGGCTCCTGTCCACCACACTTCTGCAAGAGCAGTGGTGCCATTTCACGCAACATCCTGCAGCAGCTGCAGAAGATGGGCATCATTGATGTCGATCCCAAGGGGTAATTGAACTGTTATACCCCTTTCTCTTACTAATAACTTTTTCTTGCTGTGGAAGTTTGCTTATCGGGCGTTGCGTTGCAGTGGAAGGCTCATCACCTCCCAGGGAAGGCGTGATCTGGACCAAGTGGCTGGAAGGGTTGCTGTTGAAGCTTGAGCAGTCTCACCTTATGTTTCTGTTGAGATGGCTACACTTTGTTTGCACTTTTGTTTTGGATTTTTGAGTTCAGAGAGGTTTAATGCATCTAGCTATGGCGCCACACTATATTTTCCCTGAGTACCTAATGTGATATCAAGACTCATTCTGGAACCAAAGATATATGTTTGCAAAGTGTCTGAGCTGGTATCGATGACCTATCTTCCTTTTGGTACAGATCTATGAGATAATACCATTGAATAGAGGCCAGTCAGCAAGCTCTCAGTTCATGCATTGACCATCCACACTTCATTGGTGGCTGTAAAACGCCTCTGATGTCTAAGTTGTCACTGTTGACTAAGGTCTCCTTAAGAATTCTCCATGTTCACGCATTTGCGGTTGCAGTCTTGCAGATTGGCTGGCGATCATAATCATCTTGCTTCCATTTTGCCTGTCCAATCTCTTTAACGAAAAGCAAAATAGGGTTGGGTATGGTTAATGTCATCGTCTGTATATTTTGTGTTGCAATGAGTTTTTCGCATGCAGTCACTCTGTTGTGATTGAATCAAGGTCTAACTTGGACTGATTGGACTCGTCACCTGCATTATTTATTGTTACAAAATACGAGATAATGCTCATGACTCTGTTCAACATTATTTTGCATCCATTTGCTGAAAACATATCGAGCATGGTCAGTGCAGTATCAGTTCAGCACAACCATGTTTTTTACTCCCTCCGTTTGGAAATATCCGCACGACTGTGAAATTACCAAACTACCCCTCTAAAGAGAATTTGACATCCTATATAGTAACAGTCACAGTAGAGATGATCAGAAGCAGAGAGAGACGTGCGCTCCCTGCATAGTTGTTTGGCCCATACTAAAATTTAGTTCATATCACATCAAATATTTAGACACATACATAAAGTATTAAATGTATACTAATTATAAAACTAATTATATAGATTAAGAATAATTTACGAGATGAATCTATTAAGCCTAATTAGACTCATATTTAATCTTTTTAATTAGTATTCAAATACTCGACGCGACATCTACTAAACTTTAAACTTTAGTCCTTATCCAACACCCACGGCCTGTCAGAAGTCGATTTTTTAATTCCCTCTGGGGCTCTGTCGTTGGGTGCACTGGCTCCAAACTAGTACATGTCACATTCTATATGCTCTTTCATTTTGGGAAAAAAATTCAAACCTCATGCTTGCATATATTTTTGGACCGAGGGAGTAGTTACTAACAAAAAGTGTTTTAGAGAACATGGACAACTATTTGGTAAACCAGCGACATTTGTTCTTGTTATTGTCATTATCATTTATAATAGTGATGATGATTACTACAACCAATGACATGGGGCAACATTCTGAATGACCGAAGCAAACTGCGGCCTGGCAAATGCAGCGAAAATAGCAGGAATGCAGGAGTTGCTGGGTTTTCTGAAAATTGAAGGAACAAAAGAAGAAAAGTCAATTCTCATATGTCGTTGTATCTGATGCAGCTTAATTTTGATCTTTCGAAGAAATGAATCGTGTGGAGGTTAAAGTCGTTTACTTGGAAGCATTTGGATTCCGCAGCTCAGCTGAATTTGCAACGCAAGGGAGCAAAGCAGAGACAGCGAATTTGCTTGCAGCAAGTGAAACTTGTACTGTACTGAACACCTTGGGGCTTGGGGAAATGGATTGATGCCCTGTTCGCTTCGCTGAAATTTGGCTTATGCTGATTTGTCGTGAGAGAAAAACACTATTCATTCGCTGAAAAATATTGTTGTTACGTGTTCAATTCTCACGATCCCATGCTTTTACATACTTGGAGGCAGCGGATGCTAAGAAGCGATACCCAAAGTTGTACACAAATGGAGGGAGGAGCCTGCAAACTTTCATGTCAATGGTATATACCCAATTAGGGAGCCGTGGGGAGCTGCAAGACAAGCTTGGGAGGAAATCTTGCTCGCTCCTGTATGAACCTTTTGGTCTCCCTAGCTCTTTTTTTTCCCGGTACCCACAAATCTATTTTATGGGCGCTTATCTACACAGCACTAGGTCTTCTTCCTCCTGAGAGGTAGGTTTGACATGCTGTAACTGCAGCTTTGAGCCTTATGCAAACCTTGTGCAGTAGAAAAAAGTTGGTGGTAACATTACTAATTACTCCAAAATGTTGTCTCGCTGGGACTTATGCATCCCAATGATCTTTTCCTCCTTCCTGAAATACCACGTGAATTTTGCAGGTGTGTCTTCACAGTTAACAGGCAATGAGAAGCTATGCTCCAAGTCCTCAATATGACAGCACACGTGTATAGCGATCACACACACCTATCAGTATTAGTTCTTCCTTGCTCTCTTTTGCCGTGTGCGCCTCCACTGTATAGTTGACTCTCTTACACGTCATTCTGAAATGACTTGGTAAATGTAACCAGAGGCTGTATAATGACAGGCTACACAATCCATGTCAGATGTTATTGTGGACGAATGTAAACTGAATCGTGTTATGTCATTTGACCTTTGAGTAAAAGACAGTTTTACTATTATTTTCACCTATACATACCGCATAGAGACACAATCCACGACAGCAACGGTAATCTGTTTAGGAAAGCTATATTATTGACTTAAAAGGAAGTGAAACAAATAACGGCACGCAATATCTTAAGAAATATATATGGTTCTACGATCAATGTTAGGGGCCGTTCGGATGGTATGAAGTTCAACCGGAATTCACTGTTCACGGCTGAAATTCACTGTTTACTCTCTCACAGATTCCTCCGGATTCATCCAGATTTCTCCAAATTCCTCCGAGCGAACAGGGCCTTAATGGATAACCAGCATTTTAACTTAATAATACCCAGTTGTTGCTACAAGGGAACATGATTGCTCTCATCTCCTACTTAAATATACTTACGATTACAGATTTGCTGATAGAATCAACAAAGATAGGGATTAAATTGACTCGTCGGGGGTGAAAATGTTTCAGCTAATCTCATGCCCCTGGGGTCTTCACTAGGAGAAGTGGTGGACACAGGAACTGATTGCCATCACCATTGTAAATAGGGAAAATTAGCTCCTGGACATCCTTCAACCGTGGCTTTTGCTACAAGCCATTAAAAAAATATGGCTGTGCTATAACACACTCTTCAACCATGGCAATATGATGCTGGACACTATAGCTCTTATAATAATGTTTCTCAATCAAACAGGTATCCAAACATGATTTTTGGACAAGAATACCCTTACCCCTTCAGATCAACATTACAGCAACAATACATGAGCATGACAGAACATTTCAGCATCATAACAGATTGATTTTCATCAATATTTCACCATAGTAGAACAGCAGGTTCAAACTAAAGTAGCTGGTCCAGCAAAACAACAAGTTCCGACCACATTATGCTATCTAGTACAGTACCAGATCCATACATCATAAGATCATGGTTTGAATAGCAACATTAGAAGAACATGGTACTAAATGGTCTAAGCTTTCTTGGATCTGACAACCTTCAACTTCTTTGGCTTTCCCTTCTCATGGGCAGGATCTAGAGATAGAGCAAGACATTGAACAGGTTCTATATTGCCTTCAAGTTCTAGAATCCTCTTACGTCTGTAAATGGATATAGAGTTGTGTCAAATAAATGGAGATGACCAACATTAAGGCATAAAAATTGAAGCTGTAGTACCTTCTTGTGAGAGGGTTTGGTGTCGAAATAGAGGCAATGGCTCTAGTCAGTGTAGATGCTTCATATTCCAACAACCTCCTTGACATACTGCAAAGATGTAGAAGCATGCAAAATTGGCATAGAAAGAAACATTCACATGTGCAGTTTTTTTAAAAAAGGAAGATTTAAAGTTGTCGTAATGTACCTCCTTGTCACAGGGCTTGTTGTAGGAACAGAAGTGATGGCTCTAGTTGGTGTAGCACTGCAAGTCGTTTAAATACGTAAGTTATGGGTGGAAACATTTGTAAGTTAGGTAAAAAAATTTCATAAAGCAGTTGAAAGCTTACAATGGGTCAGCATGTGATGGTTGTTCCTGTGGTGGTTCAGAAATACTAGATGGCACTGTTGTGGCATTTTTCTTGCCTCTCTTTCTTTTTGGCTTCGGAGGGGCAGGAGGTGGTGCATCAGAATCATAAACATATTCATTACATGTTTTCGCCATGTGTCCAAGCTGCTTGCACCTTTTGCACCTTGTGGTTCTCTTTCCAGATCCTCCTTCTGCAGCTGGTTTTAACCTTCTCACTCTTGGCCTCCCAGTCGGCCTTTTTAGAACTGGAGGCCATAGCTTGAACCCTTGATTCACTTGAGGCCACTGTTTTTTGTCAGTCATTGGCTTTATAGACTTTTCATAGGCTTTCTTGAACTTTGGCACGGAGTAGTATTCGTGAACATAATCTTCAATCTTGCAACCCCGAATTGATGTGATAATACACAAAGCATGTGTACATGGCAGACCAGTAACTTGCCATCGCCTGCAGGTGCACTTCCTCTCCTCAAGATCAACACTGTGCCTCCAATGAACTAGATCCCTTGTAACACCTTCAACTTCACCTAACATATCAGTATCTTTGCCACCATCTTTGTGTGAATACCTCCACATATATTTTAGCCCCCTGCTCCTTGCATTGAGGTCCTTCATAACATTTGGCAATATCTTCTCTTCAAGCTTCCGAGCAATTTTTCTTCTCAAGAACATTTTTTCCATGCATAGTTGTCTTATCCTATCCATAAGATCAATTACATTGAGGGATTTTTCATGCCTAACCCAGCTATTGAATGTTTCAGCTATGTTATTTGTCACATAGTCACATTTGCTTGCTTCAGAGAACAAGTGCCTTGTCTAGAGATGCTTATGGTTGTCATGTATCCACTTCATAGCTTCAGGGCATGCTTCATACATCAGATTGTAGTGCTCTTCAAACCTATGTCTTTGAAAAGCTCTACATGCTGGTCACAAGTGCTTCTCAAAGACCTCGCCTCAAAATCGCTTTTGGAAGTTTGCAACTAAGTGCCTCATGCACTCTCTATGCTCAACCCCACTTTTGAAGACTTTAGTAACATCAGAATCAATTCCTTTGCCTGCATCAGTTGATATCACTAGGCCTGGAGGTGATCCAATAGCTTGATGAAGTCTACTAAAAAACCAAGCCCAATTTTCAGTTATCTCTGATCCAAACACACCATAACACACTGGAAACATCCAATTGTTCCCATCAATAGCAGTCGCAGATGCAAGTTGACCCTTCCATTTCCCAGTCAAATGGGTGGAGTCCACACCAAGAAAAGGTCTACAACCATTCAAAAAACCATCCACACTAGCTTTGAAGGCAACAAACATTCTGGTAAATTTCATCTTCTTCCTATCTTGCTCATATTCAATGTCAACCAAACTGCCAGGATTAGTCCTCTCTACCTCAACCTTGAATCTGAAAGCATGTGCAAAGCTATCATCCCACCTCCATTTGAGTTGTTCCAAAGCCATATTTCTTCCATCCCACACCACCCAATATGATAATTGTAGATGGTACTGTTCTTGTAGCCTTTTCTGCAATGCTTTAGCCCCAATTGTAGCGTCCTTTGCAAGCCAATCAAGAACCCTGTCCCTGACCCAATGATTTGTCACCATGTGGTTCTTCTCAACTTTTCCTGTGCTTTGACAAGTGTGATCAATAGGAATCTTCTTTATCTACATCAAGGAAAAAATCAGGACAAAAGATCAACCAAAAGTATATGTAAAAAAACAATTAGAACAAAAATTAGCACAAAAATCAGTACCTGCCAAGTCCTTCCATCCTGCAATTGTGAAGCATGTATCTGCCACTTGCACCCATCAGCTTTGCAATAGCCTCTATATCTTTTTGCCTCAGAATAGGGAGCTGCAATTTCATATTCACCTTTTATTGCATATTGCCTAATAGCCTTCTTAAAAGTAGTACTATCCATGAAAGTTACACCGACTTTTATTGTTGGGTTCTCTAGGTCAGTTGCATGGATAATTGTCTCACAACCCTGTGCATCCTCCACAACTAATTCATCCTCTAAACCAACACAATCTACATCACTATACACTTCATAATCAGATGGATCAGATACTGAATCCTCATCATCTAGCCCAACATACTCTATATCATCATCCACCCATGCCACTTTAGTATTGTTCTGAACTGAAGGCTCTACAAGTGATGATGCAATGTCAAGTGGAGGTTGTGCAATAATTTGGTTGGCTGAGGCATCGGTGCTTCCCTGCAGCACACAAGGCATGCTCTGCAGCCGTCCAATATCATGCAAGCAATCTGAATCATCATTCTTCATAACACACACTTGTACTGAGAGCCTTCTTATCTCCCAATACATATCAATTGCATGAAGCAATTTTTTGGTCAGAAGTGATCTCTTCATAAGTGCGACTCATATTATCCCAATAGGTGACACGCAACTTGTGTTTAGAGCTTAGATCAATTTCTGTACCAATGTCAATCAGCAAGTCATTCTAATTTGTCATATCCTGGTCTAAAATCCTAGGAATGTTACATGCCTGACAGTACTCATGACCACCATCATCAGTAAATTTCACATAAGCACCCACACGCACAGCAAGCCTATAGGACGAATTTGGATCCATCCTACACAGACATTGGCACAAATCGAAGCGGAATCAAAACATATTACGCTTTACTTTGCAAATATGAGCCCATGCTAGCACTAACCCTAGAGAAATTGGGAGAAAACTTACCCCTCAGGAACCCATGAAAGATCTGCCTGATCATAGGGGAAAATCTCGTTGAGCAATCGTGGGGCCTCCATCTTCTATCAATCGCTGAGACATGGTGCGCCGCTGGAGGGAATGCTTGGGGCCCAGCACAAGCTACTCCCCAGCCATCGCGCCATGTGCCGAGGGGGCCTTGCCCCTGGCATCGCCGTGCGCTGGCGGAGCCGCGCGCTGCGGGTGGGCTTCGGGCATGGGCTGCACGGGAGGGGCCGCTGCTTCCTTGTGATTGCGCCGCCGTCTGGAAGTTGGGAGAGAGAGAGAGAGAGCAGTTCGGATAGGAGAGAAGCGAATGGGATGAATGCTTCTGGATGAATGTTTCTGTGCATGCTTGTAAGTCCACCTAAAAGAGATAAGGGGCAAAATCATCATTCAGTTGTCTTTCCAATTTAATTGAATAAAATAAGATGTGTAGTGTGCAACAGCATATCGATACGATTGAAGAGTGTGTTTTGACCAAGTTTTCTTTTTTTGGTGCTCTGTGGCAAAAGCCACAGTTGAACGGTGTCTGGGAGCCAATTTACCCTTGTAAATAAGATGCTTGGGCACTCTGCGACATCATGGGCATCACAGATAGAACACTGTGTTCATAACTGTGCAAGTTATTAATAATCTTGGCAAACTCAGCATCACAGTTAGGTTCAAAATAGATAGTCTTCACTCAGCAAGCCTTCAAAATCTTCCTTGTGCAACTTGTGCACATCAGGCTGGTACAAATCAGTATACATGGCCATTGGGCCGTGCCGGCTCGGAACGGTGTCGTGCCTCAACAGGCCACCGTGCCTGTCGGGCCGTGCCTGCACCGTGCTCATGCCTAGCCTTCGACCCAAGGCATGGCCCGTGGGCCGTTTGGCCGTGCCGTGCCGCCTGTTGGGCACGGCCATTTTCACCGTGCCGAGCCGGCCTACAGCCCGACAGGTAAAAAAACACCTCCAAAAAACCACCAAGTGCTGAAACACTTCATTTTCAAATTTCAACAAACAAAAGATCACATTTTCATTCACATTCACACACAGTTATCAACATTCACATTCATACATAGTTATGAACTGATCTGATCAACATTCACATTCACATTCACATTCACATTCACACAACTGTTAACTGATCAACTGATCAAGTTACCATTTTCATTCATAGTGTCGTCGTCGCCCCACCGTCGTCATCGCTAGCATCGAGATCAATTGGATGGGTGCCATCATCGTCACCGAGATCGATGCCGAACAGCCTGGCTGCATCCTCATGGATGTCGTTGTCATTCTCCACTTCTAGCTCCTCCTAATCCGAGGCCGAGGGAGGGGGGAGGGGGACGGCCGGCTGACCTAGCCTTGGCCCCTGGCTCCAGCTCCAGCACCGCCCCTCAATGATGGACATGGGCGCTTTGACACTGGTGGGCTTGCCATGGCGCCTCTAGAGGAGGATGACACGGTGTCAAGCACCAACCTACGAAGAAGATGAAGAAGAAGATTACAAATTTAGAACTTACAAGAACAGAGACAAGAGAGTGAAAGTGAGTGAAAGAGAGAGATAGATCTAGGGTTAGGGTTTTGACTCACCTATGCCACCAGAGCCCAGTGCCGGAGAAGAGGCCAGGGAGCCAAGAGCCCAAGACCGAACCAGAGGAGAGAGACACCGGTTAGAACGATGGCGAGCGGCAGCGGGACGACTGACAGGCACAAGCCACTCACATGGTAGTATGGTACATCGGAGGAGGAGAGGAGGGAAAGGAGGGAGGAGAAGGAGAAGAGGGAAAGGAGGGAGGGAGGCGAGGTGCAGTACTGGTGGCGAGGTCACTAGAGTAGGGCCGGCGAGCACCAGGCGAACGGTGGCGACAGATCAAGGTCGAGGCATCGAGGCACCAGACACGAGGTGAGAGCGGAGAGCGATCAGTGACTCAGCGACGAGGTGATTGGAAATTTAGAATGTGAAGCTAGGGTTAGGGTTAGGGGTGGCCCGCAGCGGCGCCTGCCTTTTATATCAAGATGGGGAGCCGGGGAGGGGGCTTGTTGGGCCAGCCAATGGGCCATGGGGGCATCGGGCCACCACCGGGCCGCCTCTTTGGACCGGTCCGTGCCTGTGCCATGCCACGGGCCAGGGTGGTGGCCCAAGCCCTTCCTGGTCGCTCGGGCTAGGCCAGCCCAGGCCCGGTGGCCACCGTGTCGTGCCGTTCTCGGGTCGGGCCAAAACGCCGGGCCGTGGGCTAGGCCGTGAGCCCGTGGGCTGCATGGCCATCTATACAAATCAGTAGTGGAGCCATCAATATCCCCAAAATAACCTCCAGATGGTGGATGCAGAATCTTGCCTAATTTTTCCTCACAAATGGAGCAACGACCTGATCTCAAATCCCCCACAAAAAAAGAAAGAAAGAAAAGACATGAGAAATTGAGTCTGCCAATGTCAAAGTATTATTAGAAAATAATAAGTTCACCAACTATACATAATCCACAGCTATTTCTATATAGATTAAGGGACGTCGGGTGCAGGATGCTTTGCTCAGAGCGCGGCGACCCTAAGGGCGCCCTTGGTCCTGCCACCATCGGGGAGCATGCGTCGTTGTGGTCGCTGCTGATCCGAAGTACGGTCGTAGTGGATGAGCTCGATGGCTAGGCAGAGGTCATAGGAGGCCAGGTGACTATGTGAAAAACGGTTTGTAGCAACGGGATAATTTTTTTTGTAGGGACGGTTGGTGATGGAGCCACTCCTACAATGACGTACTCGGGAGCCCAGAGACTAGCCGCCCCTACAAATAGAATAGCAGCGGCGGCTGATGATACAAGCCGCCCCTACAAATGGGTCTGATTTGTAGGGGCAGCTCACTCACCAGTCGCCCCCGGTGTTTCTATTTATAGGGGCGGCTGGTGATTGAACCGCCCCTACAAATGCTCCGCGTATAATTACCTGCTATTTATAGGGGCGGTTCAATCACCAGTCGCTCCTACAATTAACCCACATATAAAAAAATTACAGCACCTTCTTTCTCCTTGGGTCACTCACTCCAACCCATGGAAGAAAGGTGGGGAGGCCTTGGGCACCTCCCAAAAATTGCTCTACTAAGGAGAAGGTTTTGGTCTCAAATCCTTTGGTGGAGAGGTTGTAGAAGATAAGAAAATGCTATTCCACACTTTTTTTGAAGTTTTAATGGTTGGTTAGTGAGTAATTAGAGTTTTGTTTTTCTCTTTCTTCTATGGTGCTTGAGCTACTTATGTAGCAAATTAGACCCAAGTTTTGAATGTACTAGGGTAAATTAGGTAGGGGAACAAGATCATACCCTTATTTGGTCCATGTTTCTTGATTTTAGTGAACAATTAGTTAATTTTATGGATGTTTCATGTGCATGTAGATCTAGATCTAGGGTTTGGTGTTTTTATTAATTTTGTTTTTGTAAATTTATGTTTGATGAAATTGGACTAGGGTTTGTATGAAAGATATTGGGTAAGATATAATTGTTGCTAATTGTTGTCTTTGAAATTGTTTATTATAATCAACAAATATGTATTTTAACTATTTATAGATAAATGGACCATTAATTAATTTTTCTCTACCATGGTGTGTTTGTATGCTTCATGTAATTATATATGATTTATATTCATATATATCTGAAGTATACACAATTATTCTCAAGTAATTATTAATTTGATTCATTTATATATATATATCTGAATAAGTAGTCCTTTAATATTTGTTTTGTTGTTGTTGTAAAAGATGGAGTACAGGAACTCTGGGATGTGTGGTTCGTTAAGGTTCAAAGCAGGTTTCCGTGAAGAGGTGGATAAATTTATTGAAGCCGCAAAGAAGCATGCAACGACATTGACAGAGAATAAGGATACAATTATTTGTCCCTGTAAAGATTGTAAGAACCATATGGCATGGACAGATGTGATTATCATCAGATCACATTTGATTATGTGAGGATTTGTTGAGGACTTCACAGTATGGATTCATCATGGTGAAACGGTTATTGTTAACGATGAGGATGAGGAGGAATACGACGATGAAACCCTAGAATCCTTGTCCCAATATTCAGCAGAGCTTGATGCACGAATGGATTCTGAATTTGGCAATGAACAAAGTGGTGATGCTGGTGGTTGGGATGGTAACGACGATGGTGGTGCCAATAATGATGGTGGAGCATGTGTTGGAGATGAAGATGATTTGGAGGACATGATTCAAGCCCTTAGACCAAAGATTTTACTAAATAGCCCAAAAGGTCTAGAAAATTTAGAAAGGGTGACAAAAGCATCGAAGGAGACTGTGTATGGTGTTAAAAAGGGTTGTCCAACACATTGGACATTGCTATGTTTTGTGCTTGAGCTACTCATCCTGAAGGCTAAGTACGGCTGGTCAGACTATAGTTTCAATGATCTATTGCATCTCCTGTCATGGGTGCTGCCACAACCAAACTTAGTTCCCGCCAACACATACCAAGCGAAGAAGGTCATAAGTCCATTGACAATGGGGGTTGAAAAAAATCCATGCATGCCCCAACCACTGTATACTTTTTTGTGGTGAAACGTTCAAGTCACTAGATAAATGTCCCTAGTGTGGGGCCAGCCAGTATAAGAACAATGACCTTTACGGTGGCGACGAAGCCTCCATGGAGAAAAAGAGGAATAAGAAGGGTACAAAAAAGGTGGTACAAGAATCTCAGTCCCCAGAGGACACTCCATTAGGCAACGATGCAAAGCAGAGAAGAATTCCTGCCTTGGTAATGTGGTACCTGCCAGTGATCGGCCGCTTGAGACGTATCTTCCTAAACCCTAAAGAAGCCGCACTCATGACATGGTGGGATGATGAGCGCAAGGTGGATGATAAGATTGCACACCTGGCTAATTGTAGTCAGTGGCAAAGGTTCAATGAGAAGCACAAAGAATTCAGCGATGACCCAAGAAATGTACGATTTGGCTTGAGCACTGATGGAATTAATCCCTTCAATGAGAGGATGAGCGACCACAGCACTTGGCCAGTGATCTTGACCATGTACAACATCCCAACATGGTTGTGTTAGAAGAGAAAGTACCTTCTCCTCACTATTCTTATTTCTGGCCCTAAACAACCAGGCATTAATATAGACGTGTTCCTCGAGCCTTCGATGCAAGAAATGGAGAGGCTATGGAGGCATGGGGAGCCGATGTACGATGCGTTCTGAAAGGAGGACTTCATATGTAGAGCAATAATATTTGTTACTACCAATGATTACCCCGTGCTGCTTGCTTTGTCTGGACAGATCAAAGGGAAGACGGGATGCTTGGTTTGCTTAGATGGTACTACATGGGTGTACCTAGATGCATCCAAGAAGATAGTTTACCTAAGGAACCGACACTTCTTAAAGACAAGTCACAAGTACCACAACAAATTGTTCTTTAGATTTTATGACAACACCCCAGAGATTGAACCCCCTTCAGAGAGATGTCATAATGGAGAACATGTGTACAGAATGATGAAAAACATACGCATCATCTATGAAAAGAAGAATCCGGATGAGACAAACAGAGATAGAAGCACACCTCCTATCGAAGGCGTACCTTTCAAGAAATAATCGATCTTCTTTCAATATTTTCCTTATTGTCCAGACTTGGAGGTCCCCCATGCCATTGATGCTATGCACGTGTAGAAAAATGTCTTTGAGAGTCTCATTGCTACCTTGATGGACACAGGCAAGTCAAAAGATGGTCTAAAAAGCACGAAAAGACATGGTGCAGCTAAACGTAATGCCATAGCTCCACCCGGTACCTGAGGCTAATGGAAATACACTCTGCCCACGGCGTGCTTCAACCTAACACTAGACGAGAAGAGAGCTATATGCACTTTCCTAAGGGGGGTCAAAGTCCTAACTAGGTTTTCAGCAAATGTGAAGAAGCTAGTGTCGATGAAGGACTTGTCAATAACACACTGCAAGGCTCACGATTGTCATGTGATGCTGATAGTGTTTCTACCTATTGCAATCAGGGCTATAAAGCCAGAGTTCTTGAAAATGGCCATCACCCGCATGTGCTACTTCTTTTCGAAGATCTCACAGAAGACGATTGGCAAGCAAGAGCTGAGTGACCTACATGAATTTGTGGTAGAGACATAAAACCAACTATAGATGTGTTTACCTCTTGCTTTTTTTGATATAATGCCACATCTCATGATTCACATGGCTCATCAGATACAGGCGTTGGGCCCTTGCTACTTGCATGAAATGTGGTCCTATGAGCGGTTCATGTCGGTTCTAAGTCGATATGTGCATAATCGAGCATACCTAGAGGGCTCCATGATAGAGAGTTATAGTACTGAAGAAGTCATCGAGTGCTGTCAAGAGTACCTAAAACTACAGAAAGGGATTGGTAAACCTGATTCTCGTCACAAGGGTAGGCTGGCTAGGAAGGGCACCAGTGGTAGAAAAGTGTTCATCGACCATGATTACAAAGAGGTGAGTCGGGCGCATTACAGTGTCTTGCAGAGTACACAACTGATGCAAATCATACATTGATGAACACTTGGCTATCATTATGGCGGAGAGAAATGGTCGTTCGGATGATTAGGTCATGAAACAACATAAGCAACGACTAACTACATGGTTGAAGGACCAAAACATACCGCCTGGAGAAACCATAGACTCTATTACCATCAGTAGGTTGGCAGAGGGGCCATCGAGACAAGTGACATCTTGGAATGCTTATGACATCAATGGGTATACGTACTATACCCACGCAAAGGATAGTAAATATGTGAAACAAAACAACGACGTTCGAATAGAGGCTCTCGATGGATTAGGGCGAAAGATCTAATACTTTGGCATCATTGAAGAGATATGGGAACTTAACTATGGAAGGGATATAATGGTGGCCCTGTTTCGATGCCACTGGATCAAACAACACCAACTGAACAAGATCGGATTGAGAGTCCTGGACCTCGAGAATCTAGGCTATCAAGATGACCCTTGGGTGCTCGCTTCACGTGTCACACAAGTTTTCTATATGTCTGACCCACAAAGTAACCTCCCCTCGAAAAAGAAGACAAAGCACATGGTTGCCTTTGGGAAACAACACATTATCGGAGTTGATGGCGTGGACGATGTTGAAGCTTACAATAACTACGATGAGATGCCGCTATTCACATACTTTCCTAAGAAGATTAGTATTGTGAAAAAGAACCTACCCAAAGACATATTGCCATGGAAACGAAAAGGTGTCAAGAGGAAAGTTGTTATAGTGGGCTAGCTAGTTGTAGAACGTGGAGTATTTGTGTAAGTGTGTGTTTGTAAGACTTCATTTATGCATGCATGTGAGACTATATATTTATGTATGTATGTAAGACTATATATTTATATATGTGTGTGAGACTACATTGATGCATGTGTGTGAGACTACCCTTTGCAACATTCAGATGAATATATTTCAACATCCACTCTATTACTACTAAAACTTTATAAAATCACTTAACACTTTATGAAATGAAGAAATGGCCAAAATAAAAGTAGGAGATACTAATGTGTTCAACAACTTTTATATTCATCACCTTTACAGCTAAAATCATTTAGTGGTTGAAAATCAAGTTTGAAGCTATTATTTTCAGAAATTCAAAATTTGAATTGTTCAAATTTTGTCAAATAAAAAGATGCCAAAAACAAAGTTGTAGATAGTGATGTGTTCAACAACTTTTATATTCATCACCTTTACAACTGAAATCATTTAGTAGATGAAAATAAGGTTTGAAGCTGTTATTTTCTAAAATTCAAAATTTAAATTATTCAAAATTAGTGACAAAGATAGATGACTAGACTAAAATGATAGAGCATGATTTTAGAAAATTTTAGGAAAAAACCATCACATTTGGAGTTAGTATGAGGAAGAAAAACTAGTTGCAAGTTTCAGCCACACATTAAAAAGAGAAATCACACTTGTTCATTATTGATTATCATGAACAGGTGTGATTTTTCTTTTTAATCTCTAGGTAAAATTTGTAACTAGTCTTTCTTTCTCATACTAACTTGAAATGTGATGATTTTTTTTCTAAAATTTTATAAAATCATGCCCTATCAAGTTACTATGTTGATCTGGTCATTCTTTTCATTTGACAAAGTTTGAGCAATTTAAATTTTCAAATTTAAAAAAATAACAAGTTTTAACGAGATTTTCAACCATTAAATGATTTCAGCTGAAAAAGTGATGAATACCAAAGTTGTATAACTCATCAAGATCTACAACTTTTATTCTGGTCATTTCTTCATCTGATAAAGTAATAGTAAACATTGTTCACAAATCAACATGTCTCTCATATAGTTTATGAAACTATGAGTCATGTGAATTTGTGAACAATGTTTACTAATACTTTATCACATGAATAAGTGACCAAAATAAAATTTGTATATAGTGATGAGTTCAACAACTTTTATGTTCACGACTTTTATAGTTGAAAGCATTTAAGGTTTCAAAATCTTGTTTGAAGTTGTTATTTATTGAAATTCAAAATTTCAACTATTCAAATTTGGTCAAATGAAAAGATGACCAAAATAAAAGTTGTAGATAGTGATGTGTTCAACAACTTCTATATTGGTGACTTTCTTATTCGAAACCATTTAAGGTTTCAAAATCTTATTTGAAGTTGATATTTATTGAAATTCAAAATTTGAACTGTTCAAATTTGGTCGAATGAAAAGATGACAAAAATATAAGTTGTACATCTTGATGAGTTCTACAACTTTGATGTTTACAAAATTTTTATTTGAGGTCATTTAGTGCCCTAAAATTCTCTTTGTTGTTTTGAAATTCAAACTTTAAAATTTTAAAATATTATTTTTGTAAAGAAGAAAATATAAAATTATATATGTATATATATATATCATAAAATTGTTTATATTTATATTTATTTATACATATATAGAATAATCAAAAAAATATTATATAAATTTACATTGTGTTCTTTATATATAAATTACAAAATTATTAATTAAAATAAATTGTAAAATATTTATAGGGGCAGCTTACTCAGGAACCGCCCCTACAAATTGATTTGTAGGGGCGGCTTACTCAGGAACCGCCGCTACAAATCAATTTGTAAGGGTCGCTGGCTCAGGAACCGTCCCTAGAAATGACCTGCGATATATAACCAACAGCTCGCGGGAGGCCGAAATTACTCAAGTCCTGGGCGCTTTCTTCCTCTCGGACGTCGGCAGGCTACCGATTTTTTTTCTCCGCTGCCGCCGCCATCTCCGTGGCCTACAACCACCTTCTCTGACCTCCTCCGTCCTCACCTAACTGCACCTCCGTCCACCGTTCCCCAACCACCGCCTTTCCGCAGGCCACCGGGGCTAGGGTTTGTGCTCCGCCGGCTCGGCCGTGTGCTCTAGCTGGTGTCCCCACCACCAGCGCTCCCTCTCCGACCTCGACCACTGAACTCGCCAGCCCATGTGCACTCTCCAACATCCCTCCACCTCGTTGTCGCTTGGTCTCTCTTGTGCGTGTGACGTCAACACGGGGGTTGCTCTCGGGCGCTCCTCCACCGTTGCCACCTCGCTCCTCATCCGCCATCGCCATCTCCACCGCCATTGCCATCCGTCTCGAAGGTCAGTGCACCTCATCTCCTTCGTTGCAGTAGTTTCTGAATCCGGTAGGGTTTGATCCACACCTCATCTCCCCTTCTTCTCTTGTCACACCGTTTCTTGTGGATCCTAAAATTTAGTGTGTGCATCTATTAAATTGGTTTCTGATTCAATAATTGAATGTTAGGGATTTGCTCATTTGCATAGCTTACTACCTTAGCATGCAACCGCTAACACAGTTGCTGAACTTGTGTGCTTTTGATGGTGATTGCCTAGCAAATAATGTTTTCGTACTCCAACCAGTTCCTGAAAACCACATTGCCTTGTGTTATCTGAGATAGATTGGAGTCATTACTCTTATTTGCTCGCATGACTTGGATTAGCAATAAAGTGACATTGTTCTTTTTACAAGAAATACATTAAACAAATCAACTATTCTATAATAATCTTGAATAAAATCAACTATTCTGTAACTATAATATGCACATTGTTGTAAGTAGACTTCCCAATGCCCCACCTCCTAAAATGGATTTTTTTCTAGTAGTGGGGGTTATGATTCCCAAGAGTATCAATCCCGATGCTTGCCATGAAAATTGCATTATCCTTTATACCTAATTAGGAGACCATACTACTGGATTTTTCTACAATTCGATGAAGCTACATCACTTGCCTATCATGATAATTATCATTTGCTCAGTCTCCTCTGCCTCCTTACATCACCATCTTTGGCATCGGCCTCCAACTACTGGAAATGGGAATTTCCCTGACAGGGTAACTACCAATAGTCTAAAGCATTTTAGCAACCGGAAAATTAAAAATCAGTTTTTGACTATGAACGAAATAATCGATCTGACACCTGGCCAGGGTGTTCACCGGCATCAGACCTGCCAAGGCACGTGATCATAGCTTGGACCCTTCTTTATTTCTCTTCTACTACTCTATAATACATAGTTATTTTTTGATACTACACACATCACATATGCAGTATATATGCTCCATTCTTCCATGACACACTGAACCACACTAAGGAATTTACTATATACAGCAAGAATCAAGAAGATGATGCATATATATTAGCTATAGGCCCAACATACATCATGTACATGTACCTTGTGTATCTTTGTTGATAATATTGGTTGGAGGTATTGATGTGCGGCCTATTTGAATAATCTGACCGAAGATAGCCATGTGGGTGCCATGCATGCATGTATGTGTATGTCCAAGCGCCACTAGCAAACATCCCCTGCCTCTGTCCGTTGTTAACATCCACATCAAACCATTATTATTTATTTGGCTGTCGTCTCACCTTTGTACAGTATCTTCTTCCTCGCTAGCAGCTATATCATGTCATCATTTAATTTGTTTGCATGCTGTCAGTGACTGTGAAGTGAAAAGATAGTTCATTTATTTCCAGATTTGCATGCACTTGGTTTATTTCCAGTATATCATGTGGAATCAGTATATCATGTCATCATTTATTTCCAGATTTGCATACACATTTATTTCACATGAAACTAAATGATGACATGAAGATAGCCATGTGGAATCAGTATATCATGTCATCATTTATTTCTAGATTTGCATGCACTTGGAATCAGTGACTTAAATAACTAAATAAATTAAGAAAGGCATTAAAAGAAATGAATTGGTGGTGAACACCTTACTTTCTGGTGATCTTATATCATGTGTGAACTTGTGATGCACTTGGTTTGGTCAGAAATCATGTTTGGCACATAAGTAAATATTTAATTTTAGAATTTTTATAATTCTGGACAGTTTCTAGCACTTGGTGAATTAGGCTTTGATAATTGTGTTTTCTGGGAATCATGTGAATACCAAAGTTGTAGTTAACTTACTAAACTAGCTTGTGCTAAAATTTGGTGACATTTGGCCAAGTAGTTTAGGAGATATGGCTGTTCTCAGTTTGAGTCCAGTTTTGGCTGCTCTCTGCCTTGTGAAGATAGATTTCTGTTGTTAAGTGATTTCGACCTGGTAAAAGTTGAAATCATGCCTTGAGGTCTGAAAATGAATTTTAGGAAATTTCATAAGATTTCCAAATTGTCTTGTTTCATGTCATTTGGATTTGTAAATCTCTAGTTATGGTCAGTTTACTATGCTACTGTTGCTCTCTTACTACTGCTACTGCTCTGTTACTACAGCTACTACTCTGTACTATACTCCATTCCTCTCTTTTGCTTGCTTTGCTATGCAGCTACTACTACCTAACTACTACTACTCTGCTTTCCTATATTTACTACTCTGCTATGTCTCTATCTCACTCTTTTCTAGCTCGACTGAACTGCCCTTTTCTGGCTACTCTTCTATGCTTCGGGCTGCCTTTTGGGGTCGATTTGAAACAGCCGAAGGACTTAGTATAGGGCAAGGCAGGTGCTTGCTATGCTTGCTCTCTCCTTCTCTACTACTGTTTGGTGCTTGCTGTGCCTGCTCTCTCCATCTTTGGTGCTGCTGGTGCTGTCTGGTGCTTGCTGTGCTTCCTCTCTCCCTCTCTAGAGTTGCTGGTGCAAATACCAGAGACGGCGTGTTTGTTTTGCTTTGAAGCGGGTTTTGATGGGACGATAGAGACGGTGTGCAAATACAGACGCACACTAGTTGCTAACTTGCTACCCTCCTTGGCTCCTCCCCTGTGCTACCCTCCTCTCCTCTATTTTTGCCACCTTTCCTATCCTCTATGTGTAGGAAGCAACAGCTGCTTTTTACACCTTTTTCTCTCTATGTTTGTTAAGCAGTTGTTGCTTTTTTTTGCCAAATCTCCCCTCTCCTCTCCTCTCCTTTGTTTTGCTGATGATGAAATTTGTCTATGTCCATACATTATATGGATTATGAGCTGATGATCAAGAACTTGTGAGGAACTTGGCATTATTAGCAGCCGCCCCTACATTACCTTCTCCTCTCTTCTCTGTTATGATGCCTTGATGCTCTAAGTTCATGATCAAATGATGACTGACATGTTTCTGAGGCCTCTACTACTGCTACTACTCCTTTTTTTGATATATTGTTGTTTTATAGGACTACTTTGGTTTATAGACCTTTTTTTATTTCTTATACCTTCTCACATACCTAAAGCACACTTTCTTGCATCTATTAGAACAAAGCGTGAAATAATGTCGTGGACACCAGACAGTGCAGCTCGATGCCCCGAGCATGATGACTAGCCAACCTATGAGGAGCAAGCACTAGAGGACCAGCTTACTTAGGAGCAGTTCAATAATGAGTTAGAAAAAGATCTAGAAGTGATGCTTACTCAGGAGCAGTGTAATAAGGAGGAAGGGGGAGCAGGAGAGGCTGCTGAAGGCGAAGAAGAAGAGGATGATGATGATGATGACTCTGAAGAGGGATATGTAAGTCCCAAGGATCCTTTCCCACGTGAAGCCAGAAGGAGGCCAACGGAGGAAGATTTCGACAAGGATTTTGATCCGAACGAGGAGGTAGGGATAAAGTCTTAGCTTGTAAATTTTGCTAAAGCTTTGGCTGTGTTACCTCTGCTAACACTTTAACCTATCGTATATACAGGTCCCTCTTGAAACTCAAAAAAGACGACGTCGACGTCCGTGACATCTCGCTGGACAAGACGGAGTAGAGGAAAGGAGAGCAGAGGCAATAGCCACAGAGACGGACATTGAGGCCTCTGCTCCACAACCTCAAGACACAACCATGACTACCAAGCCTAAGAGGAAATGAGGGGATAGAAAAGCAAATCTATATCCAGATAAGACATGCTATGTGATAATGGAGGTCAGGCTTGCAGGGGAGATCCTTGAGCCAAAGGAATTAAGAGGACGATTCCGTAATGCGATCGGGGCCCTAGTAAGAGATAAATTGAACCAATAATCCCTAACTAGAAAGAGGTACCAGAGAAGAAAAAGGATGAACTATGGGATAGGTAGCTGAAGCTCAATTTTAGATTTCTGGAGGGTAAGCATGAACTGGTAAAAATGCTTTCAGGATGATGGGAGAGTCATTCCGACGTTGGAGGTCAGAGCTCAACAAGAAGTATATCCAAAAGGGGTTAACTCCCTTCAACGAGTTCAGCAAAATAACTCCTAGTAAATGGAAGGAGCTCATGGTTCAGAAGACTTCATCAGAGGCATTGGAGCTCAGTGCCCGTAATACTGAGCTAGCGAAGAGGAACAAACACCACCATCATCTAGGCCTCGGTGGCTACTATGCTAAGGAAGAGCAGTTCAGGAAGATGGACGAAGAGGCCGCAACTGCTAAGAATATCAATGTGACGAATTTGAAGGTATGCTCAAGGAATTGGATATATGCGAGGAGTACAGAATCATCCGGCGCTAATCTTAAGTTTGATAAGCCGGAGACCCAAGAGGCAGTATCAAGGATACTGAAATATGCTGAAGACAAGGAGAAGGGCTCATTCAATCCTTCCAGAGAGAGGGATGAGCTTAGCCTTAGCTTGGGAAACAAGGAGCACACAGGCCGCACTAGGAGGCTAGGGAAAAGGACGACCTATAAGCACGGATTCAAAGAGGACAGACACATGTACAAGAAACATGTCCGAGACTGGGAGACTAATCTTGAACTCCAAATAAAGGCTCTAGTTATGAAGGTGTTGGAGGAGCAAGGACTGTCTACAGAGCCATGAACATTAATGATGCTGCCAGGACAACTGGCATTAGTTGGCAGCCCTCCAAAAGTTCCTAGCAGCCAAGGTTCCACTACAACCATAACCCCCGTCGATCGCATATGGGATCCAACTAGTTGCACCTTGGTGTTTCTCAGCGGCCGACAGAACATTATGATGGAGGTGGCAACGGGTGTGGCACATCCTCCCGGTGGCTTACACCACAATAATAAGATACCGCCGGACTACACTAGGGTCGAGGTGCATACCGTGAAGCCTGAGTTCATGCAGTGGAGGATAGACTACACAATTCCTAAGGGGCTAGTGTTACTGGAAGATGTAATGGGGCAGTTCATCCTCTAGCACAAACGGGACATTATATTGTCTACTTCTTCACCGCCTCCCCCTCTCCCAAATTTGGAGCGAGTTGTTGAGGTCGAGGAGATATTTTCACCATCTCGTGACCACCACATTCCTGAGATGTCACATTCTTCCCCGCCTCCTAGCGAGCATGTGCCTAATAAGCCACAACCTTCTCCAGCTCATACCGAGCAAGTGCATGATGAGATGCCATAGTCTTCTCAACAAGCACAGCCGATACATGAACAACGAGTGCCTTCTGAAGAAGGTGACACGCAAGAAGATGAGAATGTGCCTAAATGGGAACTTCAAAAGAAGCATCCAGTCACCATAAGACCAGTTTATGTTTCGATGAAAGACGTCTTGTCGGTGCACAAGTGGTATTCCCATGACTAGTTCAAGCCTGAGAACCAAGTTAAAAAAGTCATATCATGGGGTTCTGAGGAGGCCATCACTAAAAAACTCCACCAAACAGCAAAGTAGTATCCAAATGTTGATGCCATCAAATGGTCAAAGGATTGCCCGAAAATATATGAAAGATGCAAGCCCTTCCTACCAAACTAGTACATCTAGCGCCTACCACTTGGAATGAGAAGGTTCCATGATTGGTACTTGCGTGTTCTCCCAACGAGCATAGACCTCGTACAACATGCTTCCCCACCGGCACATTTGGAAGCCTAGCCGAGAAAATTGTCTTTGACTTCAATGACATGCAGACATGCTTTCACCTCGGAGAAATGGAGATGAATCTAATTCGCATGTGATGCCTGTAAGTCCTTATCCTCCCGATATGATATGAATGTAATCTTTGAATTTTGTTGTAACTAACCCACGCCGCGATTTGTAGAATGCAAGTGCACATTGTCAAACAAATGCCAAGTGTGAAAGCCGGGTATATAGACCCTCAAGCTATAGCACAAACAAATTTTAATTACCCTAAACAGTGGAAACTGGATGCCAAAGAGTTAGTGCTGGAAAGACCCTTCGGGAGAAAGAGCATATCCGTACAACAAAACTAAGGGAAGAGTCCCTTAAGGTTGCGGCATACATTTCCCTGGCTTTCAAAATTCTCCAACAACACTCTACTATTTGGCTACCATACAACTTCGAGTAAGTTCAATTCTATACTTAAAGCTTTGTTCGATATATTTTATTCGATGCAAAAGAGCTTATCTAGTTCTTTGATTAAATCCATGCAGCAACCACTAGATTTGTATAGGCGTCAATGTCGGGAGCAGCATGGCATGGGTCTTTGATTCAATAGATAGGGACCCAATGACATACAAAGACTTCATATCGATTCTCAAGACGTATACATATCAACAATCCTCATTAGCTTATATGTTTGTATACATACTTGTAACGTTCACTTTTGGATACTAACAAGTTATATTTGCTAAAATAATTCAAATAGGGGCATTTAGGTTCTATGTCACTAAACATCACGGAAGGCATGATCCAGTAAGGAAGGAAAAGCTGGCTATAAAAACACTATGTGCGATAAGTGTAACTTACTTTAGTACTCCATTACATGGCTGTCAAAAGCATTACTTAATATTTCCATATGCAAAACACACAGTGCCCCAAGTAGAAACCTGGGAGTGCATATTGTGGATACTATATATGTTCTTGTTTACACCAAAATTTGGAAGGAGAGTCATAGGGACCCAGAAGCTCCCAAGATCATATCATCAAGGGATCAGTTACGAGCAGATCAGAAACAACTGATTCAGATACAAAATCTAGGAATCGGCTTTCTTTGGACAGTGCCAGCAGATAACGACGGAGGCTACGCTCGACACCAGGATGAAAACGTGTTGGACTCTACAAAAAGGGAAAGATTAGAGTCCAAGTTATCTTAAATTAGGAATGTTTTCATTTTATGCCAAAGGTTGTAACGAATCATGCTCGAGTAGGATTCATGTTTAGGCTCTGGGTATAAATACCAAACCCCGGCTATTGTAAAGGGACAACCAATCAATCAAATACAAGTCAATTACTTTTTTGGCTCCGGCCACCCCTTAGGAGTATGAGTAGAGTAGATCTCGATGAGTTCTTCAGCAAGTATGGCTACATCGATTCGGTCGACCTCCATTGCTTGTTGTAAGTACCGTCATGGTTTATACCTCTATTCGTATGGCTGCATCGATCCGGTCGACCCCCACTATGGCTCTAGTATAAGCTAGTTATCGACTCTTGCCTAATTCAAGTATGGCATGTGTGATTCAGCCTCACACCCCACTGCTTGAATTAGATCAAGGTCAAGTTATCGGCTCTACCTTAGTATGGCAGTCTTTGGTAGATTCATTAAGTTACCGATATTGCTTATTGCTTTTATTATTTATCTAATTATAGCAATATCACTCTGCCCGATTGAGATTGATCTGGATCGGCCTTACATCTTGTTTAACTCATTGTTTGCTAATCTAAAACTGATCTAATCTACATCTTAAGCAATGAGTTATGTTTTTATCGGCTATTTTGCATCAATCTTAATCGTGCATAGCATGCGGTTAAGGCATGTTCGATCTTGAGTAGATCTATCGGTTAGCGAGAACTGTTTCATGGCCTGTTAGCATGGCCTGTGGGATTCTACCTCTCACCCCACTATTAGCACCATGGAGCGGGGATCGTTAGTTGGTAGATCCGTTCTGGAGAAGGCATGACCTTAACTGTGCGTTATGCCTGAATCCGCTATTTAGCCGATATCGAGTGCTTTCACGAGCAGTTCACATCACAAGACTATTGAAGTAGAGATAAGTTGAAAGATATGTTAGCCCCATGATCTTATTATTGTATTACAACCTGCAAGATTCTACCTCATGCCCCACTAATATTACTAATGAGTTAGGGTCGTCGAGTCTATTGTTGTTTCTACGGCCTGCATGATTCTATCTCATGCCCCACTGGTCATGGCGATAGATGAGATCTAACATGTTCATTAGATTTATCTTTATTAAATGGTTAAGTGGTGTTGAATTGTTTCTTTATATAAAAAGGGGTTCGGTTACTTGTAATCATTGGCTCAGTTTAAACCAATCACCATTGATATCTTATTGCCATTGATTAAATTATTGCTCGAATTATATCTATCTTGGATGATAACCAATTCTTCTTACACAACTCCATGAGCTTTAACAGATTTATTCTTATGAATATGCTAGAATTGACTATTTAGTCGATCTCCTCTCGTATCGGCTCTCAGAGCAGCACATTCGGGACTATCTGGCAACACCGGCACATTCCACCCTTAATTACTGCTAAGCTTTCTCTCCTTGTCAATTGCAGGGTCAAATTGACTGGCACGTCTCAGGAGGATTGCGCAGGATCGACCACCCTTGCGCTGAAGCTAGGCGGATCTACTCCATCGAACAGACCCTTCTAGCTTGCTGCATGTGTCCTCGGCATGGAGACAAAAATTCTGTGTCGACACACGTTTCTAGCATGCCCGGTGGGACCCCACAATCATCATGGCGGTTCACAACAACGACAACATCCTTATGGTGCTTTATGAAGACCTACCTGATGAAGATAAGGGTACCATCAGCAAAGCTATAGAAGAGTTTCAGAACAAATGTTTGTTGTCCTACACCAAAACACGCGACAACACAATTGTTTAGAAATTTCCACTACTAAGGGTTCTGTTACACGGACAGACAGACATGACTGAAGCTGAAGACAGGCGTTTCTTTAAAGAGGTTGTAGACAAATCTATTTGAGATGCCATGTCAAGTCACAATGAAGCTTTCGTGGACGTGTTCCACAACACCATGAAAGAGGCAATTCATGGATTTCTAGGTGGTCAAGGTGGATCGGCTTATTACAATATTCTAGATTCGTCTACCCAAGGGACTAATCAAGTTGGTACCAGCCATCAAGAAGAAGTGCCAGCTGGTAGTGGTGATGTCTAGACAGTTCAGAGATCTTCTGAACAAACTCAAGGAACTGCTGTGAATGAGACACAGTATAGTTCTAGACCACCAGTATAGCATGTGCAGCAGCCGACGAGGCAAAGTCAAAACCAGATGATCAATTTTGGCACATTAGGCCACATACCATCATCAACTCAGAAGATAGCATCATCAATTCAAAGGATCCATAGAGATATAGATCCTTATGTTTATAATCAGAGACTTCAAGCAGCAAGCCAGCAAAGGACCCAGTAGATTGAAATTCCACAAGGGTATCATTATGGCATAGATTATAACACCCTCCACATGATACCAAATCCAAGACATCAAGGCACACGGGATTTCAACCCATAGATGGGTCAGCAGGTGCAGAAAACTCCAAATTCAAATACTGATGAGTTGCTGCTAAGGTTGACCGAGATGATGAAGAATCAGTTCGGTCTGAAGCCAAAAGGGTTGACCTTTTCGTACAAACATTCATATCTAGAATGGTATGATTTGGTTGCTCTTCCTACAAATTACAGTCTCCTAGAGTTCGCCAAGTTCACTGGTCAAGACAGTACAAGCACAATAGAACATGTCAGTCGGTATCTTACACAATTGGGCGAAGCATCAGTTGAGGATGCCCATCGAGCTCGTTTCTTCTCCTTATCCCTGTCTAGGCCAGCCTTCACTTGGTTCTCATCACTACCAGTCAACTCCATTACCAATTGGGCTGACCTAGAGAAGAAGTTTCATACATATTTTTACACTAGGACTGGAGAAAAGAAGATAACCGATTTGACAACCATGAGATAGAGGACTAACGAATCGGGCACTGAGTTTCTTTAGAGATTCTAGAAAACTAAGAACTTGTGCTTCTCATTGAGCTTGGCCGATGATCAACTAGCTGCTTTAGCTATTCAAGGAATGCTACCGATATGGAAAGAGAGACTGCTAGGACAGGAATTTGACAACTTGGGTCAATTGGCTCAATGAGTAGCAGCGCTTAATAGCCAATTTCAGAGCATACGTAGAGATACCCGATTCTAGAAGAGTACCTTAGTGGCCGAAGCTTATGATCCATATTCAGTCGATGATGGCTATGAAGATGAAGAAGAAGAGGTTGCTGCAGCTGAATGGAATTGGGGCAAGAAGATAGTGATGGTGCCAAATCCTTGGGGAAGAGGAGTCGAGGAGAGCTATGACTTTGATGTCACAAAATCAGACAAGCTCTTTGACTTCTTACTTGAGAAGGGCCAGATCAAATTGCCAGACAATCATGTTATGTTGCCCCCTGAACAATTGAAGAATAAGTTCTACAAGTTTCATAATGCTATTTCTCATTCCACCAATGAGCAGAATCTTTAGGCAGTATATACAGAGAGCTATTCAGCAAGGGAGGCTCAAATTCGATACACCTTGAAAGATGAAAGTCGATGATAATCCTTTCCTAGGAGATCAGAACATGGTTGATGCTGGGTTGTTCAAAGGAAAAACCAAGGTCCTAACATTGACTAAATCAAGAAAAGCTAGAATAGTCGATCCCGAAATACAAATATAGGCTAATGAGTACAGAGAGATTAAAAGACGTCGTGCCGAACAAAAGAGCCGATACGAGCAGGGGAAGACATCAAAAGTAGAGACGTCAAAGCCGCGGGTCACATCTTGGATCCTGTTGAATAAATGGCAGTGGCAGAAAGAAAAGGATTATCAATGATGGTTAGAGGATCAAGAATGCTAGCGTCAACTAGAAGAAGAGAGGTATGACAGGAGACAAGCTGAATCACACTGGAATTGTCCTTTCTTTAGATACTGCTGGAATGAAGGTTTGAAATTGCCTACTAGACATGACTATCTAGAATGTAGCAATCAACATTGGAAGTTTAGGCAATCTCAGATCAACCGCTGGTCTATCCATGCCCAGGATGCATATCATCATAATAACATGGATCGGCGCTTAAAAAATAAAAGTATTCATGATCGGCTGGGAAAAAGATTTGTTGACTAGGACTGGGCTAATCATGAAGAAGGAAGCAACCAAAGGGAGCACGTCTAGCAGGAAGGCCAATGGTGCCCTAGAGGATTGACAAGAAGCCAGAGGAGAAGGGTGCAGCGCCTAAGGAATAGAGAGTTGGAACAGGCTCAGGCATCCGGTAAAACTCAAGTGTGGCGAACTAAGCAAACAGCCGATGGAAAGTAGCCATCGGCTAATATTCAAATGGCTTTTCTATTGCCATCAGAGTTTAGAGCTCTGGCAAATCAAGAAGTTTATTCAGATTTCGGTGAATCAAAGTATGAAGAGATGGTTGCCAAGTTAACAATCGTGCATCAAGCGATATTTGACAGACCAGTCAAACATCGACACTTGAAGGTGTTGTATATGAAAGGTCTTGTTGATGGAAAGCTGATGAGCAAGATGCTGGTGGACAGAGGTGCACCTGTCAATCTTATGTCTTATACTACTTTTCGTAAGCTTGGCAAAGGACCAGAAGATTTGCTTGAAACCGACATGATGCATAGAGACTTCGGAGGAAATACATCTAAGACCCGGGGGCAATAAATGTTGAGCTAACAATCGAGAGTAAGACTCTGCTCACCACATTCTTCGTCATTGATGGGAAAGGGTTGTATAGTTTGCTCCTTGGTCATGATTGGATCCACACAAACTGCTGCATACCATCAACCATGCATCAGTGTTTGATTCAATGGCATGCAGATGATATCGAATTGGTTCACGCTGATGAATCCATGAGTATTGCAATAGCCGATCCAGTCTTTTGGGAACTAGGAGATTTTAAATGTTTCTCTGGCAAGACATGGGAAGAAGGCTTCATTAAAATCAATAATGAAAGCCAACAGCCGATGCAAGCGATCGGCTCTGAGAGTTTGTTTTAGTTGAAAAGTCACAGCTTCACGTTGGCTGTTGGATCAAAGGAAAATGAGTATTAAGTCTTGGAGATGGGTTTAGGCCGACATATGTGAAGGCTGAGTTAAAGTGTAAGTGCGATTCAGAGTTAATGGATTTCTTAAGAGAAGTTCTGTTTTGCTTAATAGGACGCTTGACCTAGTTTGATTACTCGTCCAACCTTTTATATTGAAAGTTCTGTGTCTGATCAACACTTGGTAGCCGATTCATTCTTGGCTCTAATAGCCGATACCAAAAGAGTATCACCTCTAGTTCAAAAATAAAAATCTTCAAAAACAGTAAAAGCCGATACGATATGTATCGCCTATAGAGCAAAAAACACAAAGATTCAGTCATGCACGAAGGCATTGCATTGAAGCACAATCATAAAAGAACAGGAGTCTTCATTCATTTGGTTTATCCTAAATACAAACTAATCGAAGACCTTGTTCACCACATCTTGGGCGGATGTGATGTCCACTATGGCCTCCGCTACCATGATGAACTCTTCGAGCAAGTCTTCATGTTCTTCAGGGCCATCGCCCATTGGGAAACCAGTTTCCATGGCATGGAGCTCGTGCCCGGTCTGAACTTGCGTCGCGGTCAGCGCCACCGCCGTGCCATGGCGAACGCTATGGAGGGTGACCTCCTGAACATGAGCCAGAACATCGTGGAGGCGAGCATCGATGAGGGAGCTACGGGTATTGACGGCATCCACAACCACATTTGCCGCAAGTAGGAGAGACTCCAACCACATCGTTAAGGCTGATGATCACAGAAATGGGGGAACTATCAAGATAAATATTGTTGAAATCAGAATAAAGATATCCCTGAAGCCTGTCTTACCTATCACCGTGGTGTCAGACTCGACCAGCCATGCTCGAACAGCGCTGGCCTCCTCCTCGGCTGCATGAAGAGCGTCCTAAGAAGCCCCGAGATGAATCTTGAGCTAGCCATTCTCTTAGGTCACCTTGGAGTAGCAGTTCTGGGCCGCCCTCCACTCCTAGAGGAAGCGTCGGGCATCATCACCATTATACGAATCAGAGGAATCCGACGATGAGGCTAGTGTGGAAGACGCAGCATCGAAGGGTTCGCCAGCCCTAGGAAGAGGACGAAGTCTGTTGTTCACAACAAACCTAGAAACAAAAGTTCATCCCTATGAGCAGAAAGTTACGGACTGTCGCCATAAGAAGAAGACGTCAGTCTCACCTCATGTGTTCGAGGCACTGGCTCACCGGCATGTTCTCCTCTAGGGTCTCCCCCGCCGCATGCTTTGCCATGGTTATCCTCGCCGGCCATGGAATCGATTGGATCTATAGGAAGGGGAGGAAACTGCTACAAGGGCTTGAAGGTGGAGAGATGCAAAGGAATAGGAGCGGTTGCCAGTATAGATGTTTTTGAGGCTAGAGCCCTCGGCTGGTATTTGAAGCTATGAAGCAGAGAGGTGGATGCCTCGGGAATGTGTGAAAGGCAACAACAATTAATGGAAGGCGAAGCGCCACTTCACTAATGCCAATGGGAATACAGCGCTGAGCAACTGAAAGGTAGGAAATCGAAGGGTTCTCTTAATAAAAGTCATGTTTTTAGACTTGATTAAACTAAGGGTCTGGATTGGCTGTATCAAATCGGCTCTATAGCCAAAGAAGGAAGCATGAGTAAACAATGGAGAATATGATTAGTTCTACACAAGATCTGCGATGACATGCAGATCTCAAGTCTAGGGTACCATGGGTCACTCTCGGTATTTCTAGTCAAATGGCATTAGCTCCCGTAGGCTATTGACTTCTCTAGCTGATCTAAGAATGCTCGCGAAGACACACTTATGATGACCAAAAGGTGAGACAGCCGGTGTGGTCGCCTAATCAGGGGAAACCTTATCGGCTCAGGCATTGTGTGTTTGATACATTTTGGAGACGCTGGGAGGAGGAGAAAGTTTAGCAGAGCAATCAGATGGGAAATATTTGAAGGAATATTATCCTAGTGTTTGGATTGATACTTAACAACCGATTTGCTCAGTCGTCAGTTTTAGTAGCCAATACCAGAAGGGTATCATTGCTAGCGAGAAAACAAACCCGAAGGGGTGAGAGCTGATATGATGCGTATTGATTATGCCAATGGAGTGATGTGTATAATGTAGAATACAAAACGAAGGAGAAGTCACTCAAGACGAAGAAATTATTTGCTAAATGCCACCTATTACAAGTTACGGGCCGAGAAACACTTTGCCTACTATGTCATCGGCTAGGGTGTTGAAGGCCACGGAGTCGGCGACACTAAGGAAGTCCTTAGTCAGACGCTCATGATCCCCAGGGTGCACCATGTCTGGAAAACTATGAGGAAGAAGCCAAAGATTATGGCCAGAACGAGCTTGTGCGGCAGCCAACGCCGTGGCAGCACCATGACAGACGCCATGAAGAGTGACTTCCCTAACGCGATTCGGGATGTCATACAGGCGAACTATTGGGACAACACCTCTAGTGTTAACAAATCCTGCCGCATACTCCATAGCCAGTTGAAGGCTCTCTAGTTGGGCGGACAAATCTGAAAAGTTCAAAAAGGAGATAATCAAAATCCTGAGGGCAAAATTGAAAGGAAGCAGAGGTTACGATAGGTATCTCACCCGCAATTCTGGCCTTGGCCTTGGCCAACCTGTCCTCCACCAAATCGGCCGCAGGAGGTGATCGGCATCGAACCATGGCCAGGGCCAATTCTGCGAGGGATATACACTCAGCAAGACTCAGGCCATGTTGATCAATGGAGGCAAGCAGATCATCATTATCAATCCACCTCATCTGATGGCAAGGGGGTTGGCGGCAAGCCGTCGATGAGGAAGGCCCTGAAGGCCGAACGGAGTCGGCCCTATTCCCTAAGGCAGCGGAGGCGTCATAGGATATACCCTCCTGATGATGAAGGCGCTGATGCGATGATGCAGATCCAATGAAGACCTTCTTAGGAGACCTCTTGCTGTTCTCCATGATCTTTGACCTATGAAAAAGCAGGAACTATGCTAAGGGTGCAGAAGGTTTGAGGCAAAGTAAGTTATCCTTAGATCCACTACCGAGGCCTGTTTATATAGCCCAGGAAGATGAGAAGATAGATTTCACTAGGGGTGTGAGTTTGGAATCAGAAACGGAAGCAGAATGACACTCTAGAAGTTCAGGAGATGGATAATGAAGAAATAACAGATTCAGACTTATTGCTTCCTCAAATTACAAAAGATCTGAAAAAGATTCAGAGATTTTACCAGAGATCAGCCTACCCAACTTATTTTGGATTGAAGGGAGTCCGGGCCCCAACAAGGCCAAAGTCCGTCGCGAGGTGAGTTGATGTTGGCCCATTGCTAACATTATGCCCAAGGAAAGAGGAAATCACCCGCCTAAATATAAATTCAACCGATTTTTCGATAAATTGGGAAACTATGGGGAAGAAGCCTATGGCTTTCCCAGTGGGCATTCAGTGGAGTAAACAAGGGGAAGGTGTCCACACATTTTAGCCCTTATAAACACTAGGATAGCTTTGCGAGCATGGAGAGAAGACTTAGGTGATATCACAAGAATTCTCTTAACTACAATAGCTGATCCTCTTGCTCAACAGGATACAAGAATGAGCAATACAATCACCCTATGCACAAGAATTCTCCTAACCGCTCAAAATCTACATAGCAAAAGGATAAACCATGGAGGAGCCAGCGGGATCGAAAACACCCAAGGAGGCAGATAGAAGCAGAACATGGCTGAATTGTTGAGTTTGCTCTCACAAGGTCGGATAGCCATTTTTATAGCCGGCTTGGAAGGATGAATCCAAAACGCTTGTGAGGCAATAATGCTCTGAAAAAGTTTTGATGCATGGGCTCATGAGTTGATATGGACGGTGATGAATAGTAGACCCTAGATCAAGGTTCCTTGCCCGTGGCTACGGGCCTATTAGGAGCATGAACATGGTAATTTTGGAACAAATTTTCTTTTGTCCCAAAATTGGGGGGCATATGTTTACACCAAAACTTGGAAGGAGAGTCACAGGGACCCAGAAGCTCCTAGGATCGTATCATCAAGGGATTAGTTGTGGGCAGATAAAAAACAACTGATTCAGATACAAAATCTAGGAATCGGCTTTCTTCGAACAGTGCTAGCAGATAATGACGGAGCCTACGCTTGACACCAGGATGAAAACGTGTTGGACTCTAGAAAAAGGGAAAGATTAGAGTCCAAGTTATCTTAAATTAGGAATATTTTCATTTTATGCCAAAGGTTGTAACGAATCATGCTCGAGTTGGATTCATGTTTAGGCTCTGGGTATAAATACCAAACCCCGGCTATTGTAAAGGGACAACCAATCAATCAAATACAAGTCAATTACTTTTTTGGCTCCGGCCACCCCTTAGGAGTATGAGTAGAGTAGATCTCAGTGAGTTCTTCAGCAAGTACGGCTGCATCGATCTGGTCGACCTCCACTACTTGTTGTAAGTACCATCATGGTTTATACCTCTATTCGTATGGCTTCATCGATCCAGTCGACCCCCACTACGGCTCTGGTATAAGCTAGTTTTCGACTCTTGCCTAATTCAAGTATGGCCTGTGTGATTCAGCCTCACACCCCACTGCTTGAATTAGATCAAGGTCAAGTTATCGGCTCTACCTTAGTATGGTAGTCTTTGGTAGATTCAATAAGTTACCGATATTGCTTATTGATTTTATTGTTTATCTAATTACAGCAATATCACTCTGCCTGATTGAGATTGATTTGGATCGGCCTTACATCTTGTTTAACTCATCATTTGCTAATCTAAAACTGATCTAATCTACATCTTAAGCAATGATTTATGTTTTTATTGGCTGTTTTGCATCAATCTTAATCATGCATAGCGTACGGTTAAGGCATGTTTGATCTTGAGTAGATCTATCGGTTAGCGAGAACTGTTTCATGGCCCGTTATCATGGCCTGTGGGATTCTACCTCTCACCCCACTGTTAGCACCATGGAGCGGGGATCGTTAGTTGGTAGATCCGTTCTAGAGAAGGCATGACCTTAACTGTGCATTATGCCTGAATTGGCTATTTAGCTTATATCGAGTGCTTTCACGAGCAGTTCACATCAAGAGACTATTGAAGTAGAGATAAGTTGAAAGATATGTTAGCCCCATGATCTTATTATTGTATTATGGCCTGCATGATTCTGCCTCATGCCCCACTAATATTACTAATGAGTTAGGGTCATCGAGTCTATTGTTGTTTCTACGGCCTGCATGATTCTGTCTCATGCCCCACTGGTCATGGTGATAGATGAGATCTAACATGTTTATTAGATTTATCTTTATTAAATGGTTAAGTGGTGTTGAATTGTTTCTTTATATAAAAAGGGGTTCGGTTACTTGTAATCATTGGCTCAGTTTAAACCAATCACCATTGATATCTTATTGCCATTAATTAAATTATTGCTCGAATTATATCTATCTTGGATGATAACCAATTCTTCTTACACAACCCTATGACCTTTAACCGATTTATTCTTATGAATATGCTGGAATCGACTATTTAGTCGATCTCCTCTCATATCGGCTCTCAGAGCCACACATTCGGGACTGTCTGGCAACACCGGCATGTTCTACCCTTAATTATTGATAAGCTTTCTCTCCTTGTCAATTGCAGGGTCAAATTGACTAGCACGTCTCAGGAGGATTGCGTAGGATCGACCACCCCTACACTAAAGCTAGGTAGATCTGCTCCATCGAGCAGACTCTTTTAGCTTGCTGCGTGTGTCCTCGGCATGGAGACAAAAATTCTGTGTCGACACACGTTTCTGGCACGCCCGATGGGACCCCACACTCATCAAGGCGGTTCACAACAATGACAACATCCTTATGGTGCATTATGAAGACCTACCTGATGAAGATAAGGGTACCATCAGCAAAGCTATAGAAGAGTTTCAGAACAAATGTTTGTTGTCCTACACCAAAACACGTGACAACACAATTGTTTAGAAATTTCCACTACTAAGGGTTCTATTATACGGACAGACAGACATGACTGAAGCTGAAGACAGGCATTTCTTTAAAGAGGTTGTAGACAAATCTATTCGAGATGCCATGTCAAGTCACAATGAAGCTTTCGTGGACGTGTTCCACAACGCCATGAAAGAGGCGATTCATGGATTTCTAGGTGGTCAAGGTGGACCGGCTTATTACAATATTCCAGATCTGTCTACCCAAGGGACTAATCAAGTTGGTACCAGCCATCAAGCAGAAGTGCCAGCTAGTAGTGGTGATGTCCAGACAGTTCAGAGATCTTCTGAACAAACTCAAGGAACTACTGCGAATCAGACACGGTATAGTTCTAGACCACCAGTATAGCATGTGCAGCAGTCGGCGGGGCAAAGTCAAAACTAGATGATCAATTTTAGCACATCAGGCCACATACCATCGTCGGCTCAGAAGATAGCACCATCAATTCAAAGGATCCGTAGAGATATAGATCCTTATGTCTATAATCAGAGACTTCAAGCAACAAGCCAGCAAAGGACCCAGCAGATTGAAATTCCACAAGGGTATCATTATGGCATAGATTATAACACCCTCCACATGATACCAAATCCAGGATATCAAGGCACATGGGATTTCAACCCATAGGTGGGTCAGCAGGTGCAGAAAACTCCAAATTCAAATACTGATGAGTTGCTGCTAAGGGTGACCGAGATGATGAAGAATCAATTCGGTCTAAAGCCAAAAGGGTTGACCTTTTCGTACAAATGTCCATATCCAGAATGGTATGATTTGGTCGCTCTTCCTACAAATTATAGTCTCCTAGAGTTCACCAAGTTCACTGGTCGAGACAGTACAAGCACAATAGAACATGTCAGTCGGTATCTTACATAATTGGGCAAAGCATCAGTTGAGGATGCCCATCAAGTTCGTTTCTTCTCCTTATCCCTATTCGGGCTAGCCTTCACTTGGTTCTCATCGCTACTAGTCAACTCCATTGCCAATTGGGCTAACCTAGAGAAGAAGTTTCATACATATTTTTACACTGGAACTGGAGAAAAAAAGATAACCGATTTGACAACGATGAGACAGAGGACTAACGAATCAGGCACTGAGTTTCTTTAGAGATTTCAGAAAACTAGGAAGCTATGCTGAAGCTAGGCGGATCTACTCCATCGAGCAGACCCTTCCAGCTTGCTGCGTGTGTCCTCGGCACGGAGACAAAAATTTTGTGTCGATAGTTCTATGATGAGTAACACTGGTGCCTATAAGAGACACCCCTTAAAGGTAAGTTTGAACCTCTTCACCCGTAGTATAAAAACTTCATACATGGTATGAAATACTAAACCAAAACTTATTCTATTGTAGTGGAAAGAAGAGAAAGAAATGAATAGAGACCCATACAAGATTGACCAACTCTTAGAGCTCATCGGCGACCTTTGCAACTTCATATTGGACCAGACTGTACTTGTCAAAGGCACCTACCATGACTAAGAGTCTAACTTAGATAGAAATCCTCAGTACCAACACCTTCGTGAGATCGAAAGGCTAGCTCTAGGATGTTGATAACAATGTGTATGGAATTTTACATTGGTTTTACCTTGTGAATTATGTCTATTTAATGATGGATTGTATATATTCTTGTGAATTGGACTTATAATTGTAGTTTATATAATACTCTTGTGCTTGTAGTTTATATAATACTCTTGAGCGAACACTGTTCGGAACGTTGGTCGTAGGGCGTTCGGCGAGATTATCTCGCTTTCCTCGCTCACGTTAGCCGCGGGGCGTTCGGCGGAATGTTGGTCGCGGGGCATTCGGCAACGCAAACGCTGGATGGAATACGCGGAAACAAACAGTGTTCTAGTCAAATTTGAATTGTAAATTTAAATTTTTTTGTGGTAATACAGCCGCCCCTACAAATCGATTTGTAGGGACAGCTGGTACGATAGCCACCCCTACAAATGGATTTGTAGGGGCAGTTGATAACACCAACCGCCCCTACAAATCGATTTGTAGGGGCGGCTTAGGAACCACCCCTACAAATGCATGATTTGTAGAGACGGTTTGGTAGGGGCGGTTGGCCAAACCACCCCTACAAATGGTCTTGAGCCGCCCCTACAAAATATTTATGTAGTACTGGGTGGAGGTAGCGCCTGGCCTAGACATCAGAGAGGTACCGGAAGTAGGTGGTCATGAAGGCGCAAAGGCCATTGTAGGAGTAGGAGGCCACCGCTACCGCCGTGCTTCCACGGGGCCTATGGACCCACCTGGGCCCGGTCATCATCTATAAAGAGGTACCCAGCTAAGCTATCGCTGACGGCATGGATGTATCCAAGGTTGGAGGCCTATAGTCGGTGGTTTTCATGGTGTTCGTGCAATGCGACATCGAAGATTGGCTCATTGGCTTCGGCCTCAACTTCTGGTCCATCGTGTACATGGTAGGTATATAGTCCTTCACAAAAGTTAATATATTCTTAAGTGCTAGCTGAATGAACAATTGCAGACTGATATGCAGTCTTCTTGTTTTAGGCAATCGCCTGCAATGGCTTGACTATGATCATTCAGCTGTGGTGTAACAAGAACAAAGGCCCTGTGTTTGTGTTATGACTGGCATCCCCTATGCTAGGCGCAGGACCAATAGTGGCTAGGGGGGCGGCTCTGTTAAGGGGCTTAGAGGCCCAATGTATCGCTTATTTGGTATTTTCTTAGAGATAAATATAGTTCCTTAATTATAGCATCTATAGGGAAGGATAAATACTTATAACATGGGATGATTGGAAAATAAGCAGCAGCAACCTAATTTGTTGCTAGCTTCCCTAGGAAGCCCTAGCCGCACCCCTCTGTCCTCCCTACACTGTGATCATGGCGCCTATTTGTCATCCTCGTTTCCCTAAGCTTCATCCACCGATCTCTCACCCCTACACCCTACGCAACAAGCCTGGTAGGATCTGTAATCCTATCAACCTGGTATCAGAGATGTCAGGCCCTATTCCCACCAACACCCTACCATCGCCACCACCGATCACCTCCGCTGCCGTGGTGGTCACCACCTCGCCGCTGCCACCTGCCTCCGCACTCACTGCCCAGATGACGCTTGCTGCATAGCTGACGTCGGATCAGGTGGCTGCTACCATCAAGGAGCTAGCTCACTCAGTGGCTGCCATCCAGTCCTACCTGGCCGATGTGCCATCGCCTCTGCCACCGCCACCACCACCGCCACAACCGGCTACGACCACCCTGCTAGCAATGCTGCCATATGGGATGCCCCACTCTAGCACGACGGGCATTCCCATCCATCTCCTCCGCATGCCACCTTCCCCTTCACCAATTTTGTCATGGGCTTTAGCTTCAACGACTAGCCCGATGTACACCATGGTGACCTCTCCGGCTACGACATCAGTAGTGTCACCGCCCGCTACCGCCGCTGTGGTCTTCCACGGGGGACCCCAAGCCGATGGCTTTTTCTATGGGGGTTCCAATGGCCCCCTCTTCTACAGACCTAGGCACCTAGGTGTGAGTGCCTCCCCATCCACAGGTAGTGTTCTAGAGCCCTTCATCTAGGGCACACATGGTGCCCCTCAGGGTGCTCACCCTCCACATTTCTACAAGCTCGAGTTTACGACCTATGATGGCTCCACGTACCCTCACCTCAGATTGCACCTGGCTCGCATCCTATCATCTAACTGGTGTGGCCTAGACATGGTATTATGCCTTAGAGTAGGATGAGGGCATGCCCACCTAGGACCGTTTCAAGGAGCTGTGCAATCTATAGTTTGGGCCGATGGTTCATAACACCCGACTGTCTGAACTCGCCCGCCTTCCATTCACCTCCATGGTGCAGGACTACTTGATTTGCTTCAACACCATGCTTTGCCATGCCCGCAATCTCTTGGCCCCACAAAAGGGTGAGCTATTTGTGGGTGGCCTCCCGGAGCATATCAAAGTCGACGTGGAGCTTTGGGAGCCCCAGGACCTTCAGACGGCCATGCATCTAGCTAGGGCATTCGAGCATCGAGCTCATGCCACTATGCCGGCCACAGGATAGCGTTGTGCCTAGCCACCCCAATGGTCAGGTTTTCTAGTGCCCCCCCCCGACCCCTGGCGCTCCCTCCAGTAGCTACCAGCGTGACTACTATTCTAGCAACAGTAGGGTCGACAGCCCTGGCTTGGCCTTACTGCCGCTTGTCTCCAGCCAAGCAATTGGAGCGTCGCCATCAAGGTCTCTGCTATAACTACGATGAGTCATATGTGCGTGGCCATGTGTGTCCATGACTCTTTTATCTAGAGTCCACAGATTTTCTCGACGATGAGGTTCCTGCGGAGGTGGCTGTGGTAGCAGCCTTCTAGGAGGATGCCTCACCTTAGGAGGTTGTTCCTACCACCATCCAGGAGCCCATAGCCTAGCCCAACATCTCCCTATATGCCATCGCCGGTAATCGGACTGAGAATGCCATGCTCCTCCTGGTCCATGTTCATGGCCATCGTCTCATGGTGCTCCTCGACTCGGGCTCAACGCACAACTTCATCAACGCTGACCTCATGCGCTACCTATGCCTCTCCATCACGCCCATCCTTCCATGTGGGTGCTGGTGGCTAACAGGGACCATGTGCCCTATGAAGGGGTCGCCCGTGACCTCACTCTCGCCATTGGTGGGGAGGAGTTTACCATCAGTTGCTTTAGCATCAACCTCGGGGGGTTCGATCTCATCCTCGGTGTCAAGTACCTCCGCACCTTGGGTCCTATTCTTTAGGACTTCGAGGATCTGTGCATGGCATGCACCCACGATGGCCGGCATATTCTATGGAAGGGCATTGCCTCTCCCCACGATGACATTTGAGAGCCAGCCACGTGGGTGGTCACGGCTGCCCCATCACAGCCCCTGCTAGACCGCCTCCTCCACTAGTTCGGGCTGGTCTTCGACAAGCCATAGGGACTACCACCAGCATGGCCATATGATCACCACATCCACCTGCTTCTAGGCATAGCACCGGTTGTGGTTCGTCCCTACCGCTACCCACAGCTACAGAAGGATGAGCTGAAATGATAGTGTGCTGCCATGCTCACCCAAGGCATCATCAGATCGAGCACGTCCCCATTCTCTGCCCCCATGCTGTTGGTGCGCAAGGTGGATAACTCCTGGTGTTTCTGCATCGACTTCCGTGCTCTCAACACCAAGACATCTAAAGACAAGTTCCTGATCCTGGTGGTTGATGAGCTCCTCGACAAACTACATGGCGCTAGGTTTTTCACCAAGCTCGACTTGTGCTCGGGCTACCATCAGGTGCGGATGCATCCTGACGACGTCGCCAAAACAACATTCCGCACACACCATGGGCACTTCGAGTTTCTGGTGATGCCATTTAGCCTCTCCAATGCTCCGGCAACGTTCTAGGCCCTGATGAACGATGTGCTTCACCCCTTCCTCCGTAGGTTCCTACTAGTGTTCTTCGACGGCATCCTCATTTTTAGCTCTTCATGGGTAGAGCACTTGCAGCACATTCACATCGTCCTCGATGCGTTAGAGTGCATAGGCTCCACCTCAAGTGCTCTAAATGTTCATTCAGGGCCTCCTCGATGGCGTACCTCGGCCATGTGATTTCAGCGGGCGGTGTCACCATGGACGCCAACAAGGTGGCCGATGTGGCATTGTGGTCGACCCCATGGTCCGCCCGTGGCCTGCGCGGCTTCCTGGGCCTCGCCGGCTACTATTAAAAGTACATCCGCGACTTCGGCGTCATCGCAGCCCCGCTGACATGCCTCCTACACAAGGATGCGTTCGTTTGGTCCGATGAGGTAGACATAGTGTTCTAGGCGCTCAAGCGGGCTCTGTCTATAGTCCCCATACTACAGATGCCCAACTTTGCAAAGCAGTTCACCATGGACTGTGATGCGTCTGGCGTCGGGTTCAGCACGGTTCTCCACTAGGACGCTGGACCGCTCGCCTTCTTTAGCCAGCCATTCGCTGCACATCATCTCAAGCTCGCAGCTTATGAACATGAGCAAATAGGGCTCATCCAGGCCATACACCACTGGCGGCCATCCCTATGGGGGCATCACTTTTTGGTCCACATGGATCATTATAGCCTCAAGTTCTTGCTGGACCAACACCTCTCCACCGTGCTATAGCATCAATGGATCAGTAAGCTGTTTGGGTTCAACTTTGCCATGGAATATCTCTCCAGATGGCTTAACACTGTTGTAGCACCCGGTTTTAAAGACAAAACCAGATGCACACTATATGTGAGCCTAGGAAGTCAAATCTCACATATAGCCACAAATAAGGGTAATATCAAGAGACAATACTTATTACATCATGTATTAGTAAAAGAAAAGTACCCTCAGAGTATAGACAGTGGAAAGTTGACTCCGATCTTCTAGCAAAGACTCTAAATCCATAGGGACGACTGACTGGTTGACCACAAGCCTAACTTCTCTAAACCAGCAATCTGGTACCCATCTAGGATTTTTATCCAATGTATAGAAAAATAAAGCAAGCGTAAGTACATGTCGTACTTAACAATTATATCATGGGGTTCATGAGGCTCAAAAAGGCTAACACTGGTTTACTACGATTAGCTTTAATAGATCATCTTTTTAAGCAGTTGGGTGGCAAAGAATTTATCATTCCCATAAACAAATGATCAGGTAAACATGATAATGTATAGCATAAACAATTAATCATTAGTATCATTATCCATTAGTGATCATCTCTATTCCATAAGGGTCCAAGGCTGCTCGTGTCCGTGAGCATGGCTGTTATAACAGTTTTATACTCTGCAGAGTTTATACACTTTCACTGTGAGTCGTGATTTACCCTTTCGGCCAAGGTAGCTAATCTCTTGACCCACTTCCAAGGAAGGTCGGCAGGGTTCACTATGAAGCCTTTCAAAGGATTCATCTAACAAGTTAGGGCCGCTAGGCGTATGTGGCCCCTCTCTAGGAGTGGCACGCATGAGCATCGCAGCATGGTACACACTTCCCAGTAGCAAAGGAAACATACCCTGTGCCTTAAAGGTAACCACTAACAAGCTAGAAAAGATCCTCATACTGAGCTAAAGCCAGAGCCATATGGCCCTCACAGCTGTACTGTAAGTCCCGGATGATTGCTTACAGATAAGTCCTTAGGGAGAGGAATCTGAAGCATATAAACACTCCAGCCCCCTGTTTCTATGTTACTAAAAAGTCATGTTTTAATGTTTATTGCATATACTATTAGTCAAGTTACAAGATCATGGTTTTGATTAAGCACTAGCAAAAACTATCCCATGCAATATCCCAAAGGTTTCAAGGTACAAGATATCAAATATCTAGGATATCCTTAATGGTAACAAGGGAGACACATGCAATATGAATTTAGTGATTAAATGTGAATATGTAACAAGGATATTCCCATGTTATACTTGCCTTACACATTGATCCTTCGGTAAGCTTTAATCTTCACGTCCTTCTTCTTCTAGATTACCACGTGTATCTCACCGACTGGACGTAATCATAGAACACCACACAAACATCCATACACATATATGCATAGCATACAATTGCATCTATATCAGAATAGTACACCAATCATAGAAAAATAAGTAAAAGAGATTGAAATACGATTCTATCCATCGCTACGTACACACAGTCGCGAGAGGCACGCTAATCGGAGCTACGGTTGAAAAGTTACAACTACCGAAAGATTTGCTTAATGTGTGGAAAAGAAAACTATAGGCTTCATTTATTTTAACTATATAAATTCATATAAGATATTTTATAAATAATATAGATTAAATTAAGTCAATTTTAGATTTAAACAAAAGTAAATCAAATCATATTTTATGTATAAAACCCAGTTGCATAATAATTAATCAAGATATGATTTAAACTATGATTTTTATGAGATAGTAATATAGTAAACATCATTACTAATGCATAGATCTCGTCATTATGAAACAAACGTAGCTTGAACGGACTATTTTGGAGTTAAAATGAATAAGTTATGATTTAAGCAAGCTTTCCTTTAGTTAAATAATAGATTAAATCTACCCATGAATTTCAAGTGTTGAAAACATGCCTAATAGTTGTATAAACATGTAGAAAACATAAATACGATCCTAACGCAATTCGAACAGATCAAATCGGACTTAAAACGCAAAAGTTACGCATGAAATAAGGTTCAGTGGCATTTCTATAAATAACTCGAACTCATTTTTGAATTAAAACAATTAAAATCTGAATATAAACAGATTTTGGACTGCGCACACTAATTCTGGAAACTACAGGGTCCTAAACGAATAAAAACAGGGCTGATTTGTATTTATTTTAAACTGTTATGGACTGCGGGTTAATTCACTAGAAACCGAGGGGCTTTTCTGCAAAAATGCGTGCGGCTGACTGCTGGGTTGACCTCGCTGCTGACTGGACATCCACGTGGCGGTGTGTGAGTGGCACGGTGTGCCACGCGTGCGGTGGACGCGCTGATGTGGCGGGGTGGACCGGGTCCACGGTTCGTGGTGGACCGAAAACAAATCCAATCGGTATTCTAATCTAGGCTGTCCACGCCAGATCTAACGGTGCAGGTGACTGCGGGTGACCTTTGGCAGCTGCACAGTCCCGCCGGTGAGGGTGCCATGGCCAGCGGCGACTGGTGCTCTACGGCGATCGTCGGGAGGGCATTCCAGACCTCCCCGGGGCAAACTGAACCTACTGGGATGAGGCAAGTGCGAACACGTTGGGGGCGCTACCGAGGCGAGGGGGACGTCGGAGCACTGGTTCCGCAGCGGCGCCATGGCTGATGGTTCGGAGCTCGCCGTTACGGCATTCTAGGGCGCTGCTTGATGAACGGAGGGCATTGGGAGGATGATTAGCTCACCGAGATTCGGATGGAGATGGTTGTGGCGTCCGAGAGGCTCCAAGGGCGTAGGTCGACGGCGATAGTGACTGGAGAGAGAAGATAGGGTGCGGGTGACGGAAAATTCGAGCAAAACAAGACCAAAATGTGGAATTCATGTTACCTACGGGCGCGGGGGAACAAGGCGGACCTTTGGGACACATCGCCGATGAGGCTTGGGCGCTGGTCGGCGTATTACCACGGTGGTGGCGAGCTGCTTGAGCACGGCCAGGAAAAGGGAGAAGGAAAGGGGAGAAGACGGGGGGCTCGGCTCGGAGCTTTATAGGCGGTGGGCGCTATGTAGAAGGAAGGAGAGCGGGCGCTCAGTGATTTCGGTCACCTGCCATACGGGCGCGATGTCTTGCCGTGGAAGCAGCACCATCGGCGGTTGTCAGAAGGAAAGAGCAGGGGAAGAAAAGGAAAGGGAAGGAGATGGTGCTGATGGGCGGGGCCAGCTGCGCAATGAGAGGGAAGGGAGAGAGCGGCAGGCGCTAAAGGCCGAAGTGGGCCACGTTGGTGGGCTGAGCCGCGCGCGCATGCGGGGCGGTGCAGAGGAAGTCGCGAGGCAGGCCGACGGGCGACGCGGCGAAAGCTGAGGAAGGTCGGGCGTTGAGCTGGGCCGCGCAGTGCAGGCCAATCCGGGATGGGCCGCACGCTGGAGGAAGGAAGGAAGGGAAGGGAGGGGCGGCTAGGCTAGGTGGCTAGCTGGGCTGAGCGTGGGAGGGGAGGAAGGAAAAGGGCCGGCCAATTCCTGGGCTGGGCTAAAAAGGAAGGAATGAATTTCTTTTCCGAATCTTTTTTTCCTATTTTGTTTTCAAAGCCAATTCAAATGTAAACCAATTGCAAATTCGAATAGAGTTTTGAACATACTTTTCATCTCAAATATAGATGAGCAATTTTGGTAAGTTTCCAAAAATAAACTTTTCCATTTTTTTTAAATCCTCTTATTTTCAAATTTTCTTTTATTTTATTTCAAAGACATTTTCAATTTCATTTCAAAAGCATTTCAAATTACTTTGGAGTTTGGATCAACACCATTCATCACAATAAAATACAACAGCATGTATGCTCACACATGTTACTACCTTATGATGAATTTTAATTTAATGAAAAATTTTTATTTTGCTATATTTCATGTGCACAAAAATTCATAAATAAATCATTTCAGCTCTATTTTAAAAGAGGTAAATTTTAGGGTGTTACAACTATGGCGGATGCTCTGTCCCGCCGCGACGTCGAGGACGCGCTGCTTTAGGGGCGGCTATGCAATTGCTGTCCACGCCAATAATCGCTGTTTTCGAGGACATCCGCGCGGCTACAACAGCAGCCGGGGACGCTCAGCTTCTCCTTCAGTGCCTCTAGGAAGGCGCGCTGGCCGTACCATGGTGCGTCGACGACGGTCTCCTGCTCCACGGTGCTCGCATATTCGTACCAGCTTATGATGACCTGCACCACCAGGTGCTCCTCCTAGCTCACTCGGCGGGCCACAAGAGAGTCCAGAAGATGCTCCATCGCCTGCGCTCGGACTTCTACATCCTAGGCGACTGCACTCTAGTCAAAGACTTCGTGCGGGCGTGCGCCGTGTGTCAGCGGAACAAGATGGAGTCCCTGCAGCACACCGGATTATTGCAGCCCCTCGACGTTCCATCCTAGGTTTGGGCGGACATCTCGATGAATTTTATCAAGGGCCTACCCAAGGTCGGCGGCAAATCCATCATTCTCACGGTGGTCGATAGATTCTCCAAGTATGCGCACTTCGTCGCCCTCGGCCATCCCTACTCTGCCGCCTCGGTTGCACGTGCATTCTTCAATGTCATTGTTCGTTTGCATGGGTTCCCTTCTTCCATCGTCAGCGACAGGGACCTGATTTTCATTGGTCATGTGTGGCGTGACCTCTTCAAGATGGCCAGCGTCATGCTCTGCATGAGCACGGACTTCCACCCATAGACAGACGGTCAATCTGAGGTGGTCAATAAGGTCATCGCAATGTATCTTCGGTGTGTCACAGGTGACCAGCCGCGAGCATGGGTGGACTGGTTGCCCTGGGCAAAGTACTGCTACAATGTCTCCTTCCACATGGCATGGCGTGCCACACCTTTTGAGGTGGTCTATGGCCGGCCACCCCTGGCCATCTTGTCCTACACGGCCGGGTCGACCAGAACGAACATGGTGGACAGACTTCTTTGGGATCACGATGAGGTGCTCGCGGAGATTCGAGATAGGCTTTTCCAACGGGGCGGCTCTGTTAAGCGGCTTAGAGGCCCAATTTATCGCTTATTTGGTATTTTCTTAGAGATAAATATAGTTCCTTAATTATAGCATCTATAAGGAAGGATAAATACTTATAATCTAGGATGATTGGAAAATAAGCTACAGGAACCTATTTTATTGCCAGCTTCCCTAGGAAGCCCTAGCCGCACCCCTCTGTCCTCCCTACACCATGATCACGACGCCCGTTCGTCATCCTTGTTTCCCTAAGCTTCGTCCATCGGTCTCTCACCCCTACACCCTACGCAACAAGCCTAGTAGGATCTATAATCCTATCAACCTAGTATTAGAGATGTCAGGCTCTAATCCCACCAACACCCTACCATCGCCACGATGGTCACCACCTCACCGCTGCCACCTGCCTCCGTGCCCGCTGCCTAGATGATGCCTGTAGCACAGCTGACGTTGGATCAGGTGGCTGCTATCATCGGGGAGCTAGCTCACTCGGTGGCTGCCATCCTGTCCTACCTGGCCGATGTGCCACCACCACTGCAGCAGCCACCACCGCAATGGGCTACGACCACCCTGCTAGCGGTGCTACCATATGGGATGCCCCACTCCAGCATGACGGGCATTCCCATCCATCTCCTCTGGATGCTGCCTTCAACTTTGCCAATTCCGTCATGGGCTTTAGCTTTGATGACCAGCATGGTGTACACCATGGCAACCTCTCTAGCTATGACATTAGTAGTGCCACCGCCCTCTACCGCCACTATGGTCTTCCATGGGGGACCCCAGGCCGATGGCCTTTTCTATGGTGGTTTCGATAACCCCCTCTTCTATGGACCTAGGCACCTAGGTGTGAGTGCCTCCCCGTCCATAGGTAGTGTTCTAGAGCCCTTCATCAGGGCATGCATGGTGCCCCTTAGGGTGCTCACCCTCCATGTTTCTACAAGCTTGAATTTACGACCTACGATGGCTCTGAGGACCCCCTAAATTGGCTCAATCACTATGAGCAATTTTTCTGAGGGCAGTGTACCCTCACCTCAGATCGCACTTGGCTCACATCCTATCATCTAACTAGTGTGGCCCAAACATGGTATTATGCCTTGGAGCAGGATGAGGGCATGCCCACCTAGGACCGTTTCAAGGAGCTATGCAATCTGTAGTTCGGGGCGGCGGTTCATAACACCCGACTATCCGAACTCACCCGCCTTCCATTCACCTCCATGGTGCAGGACTACTTGGCTCGCTTCAACACCATGCTCTGCCATGCCCATAATCTCTTAGCCCCGTAGAAGGCTGAACTATTTGTGGGTGGCCTCCTGGAGCATATCAAAGTCGATGTGGAGCTTTGGGAGCCCCAGGACCTTCATACGGCCATGCATCTAGCTAGGGTGTTTGAGGCCCAGGCTTATGCCACTATGCTAACCACAAGATAGTGTGGCGCCTGGCCACCCTAGCGGCTAGGTCCTCTAGTGCCCCCTCGACCCCCGACGCTCCCTCCAGTAGCTACCGGCATGGTTGCTGTTCCAGCAACAGTAGGGTTGGCAGCCCCTACTCGGCCTTTCTGCTGGCTGTCTCCAGCCGAGCAATTGGAGCATCGCCATCAGGGTCTCTGCTATAACTACGACGAGCCATATGTGCATGGCCATGTGTGTCCACAGCTCTTTTATCTAGAGTCCATGGATTTTCTCGACGACGAGGTTCCCGTGGAGGTGGCTGCGGTAGCAGCCTTCCAAGAGGATGCAGCACCTCAGGAGGTTGTTCCTGCCATCGTCTAGGAGCCCGTAGCCCAACCCACCATCTCCCTGTATGCCATCGCTGGCATCCAAACTAAGAATGCCATGCTCCTCCCAGTCCATGTTCATGGCTATAGTCTCGTGGCGCTCCTCGACTCGGGCTCGACACACAACTTCATCAACACCGACCTCATGCGCCTCCTACGCCTCTCCACCATGCCACATCCTTCCATGCGGGTGTTGGTGGCTAACGGGGACCATGTGCACTGTGAAGGGGTCACCCGTGATGTTGCTCTAACCATTGGTGGGGAGGAGTTTACCATCAGCTGCTTCGGCATCAACCTTGGGGGGTTCGATCTCATCCTCGGCGTCGAGTACCTCCACACCTTGGGTCCTATTATCTAGGACTTTGCGGATCTATGCATGGCATTCACCCGCGGTGGCCGGCATATTCTATGGAAGGGCATTGCCTCTCCCCGCGATGACATTCAAGAGTCAGCCATGCAGGCAGTCATGGCTGCCCCATCACAACCCCTGCTGGACCGCCTCCTCCACTAGTTTGGGTTGGTCTTCGACGAGCCACAGGGGGTACCACCGGCACAGCCATATGATCACCGCATCCAATTGCTTCCAGGCATAGCACCGGTTGCGGTTCATCCCTACCGCTACCCACAGCTATAGAAGGATGAGCTAGAACGATAGTGTGTAGCCATGCTCACCCAAGGCATCATCAGATCGAGCACATCCCTGTTCTCCACCCCTATGCTATTGGTGTGCAAGGCGGATAACTCCTGGCATTTCTGCATCGACTACCGTGCTCTCAATGCCAAGACATCTAAAGACAAGTTCCCGATCCCGATGGTTGATGAGCTCCTCAACAAACTGCATGGTGCCAGGTTTTTCACCAAGCTCGACTTGCGCTCGGGGCTACCATCAGGTGCAGATGCATCCTGATGATGTCGCCAAAACAACGTTCTGCACACACCCCGGGCACTTTGAGTTTCTAGTGATGCCTTTCGGCCTCTCCAAAGCTCCGGCAATGTTCCAGGCCCTGATGAACGATGTGCTTCGCCCCTTCCTCCATAGGTTCATGCTAGTGTTCTTCGATAACATCCTCATTTTAAGCTCATTGTGGGTAGAGCATTTGTAGCACATCCGCATCGTCCTCGATGCATTACGGGCACATAGGCTCCACCTCAAGCGCTCCAAATGCTCATTTGGGGCCTCCTTGATGGCGTACCTCAGCCATGTGATTTCAGCAGGCGGTGTTGCCATGGATGCCGATAAGGTGGCCGCTGTGGCATCATGGCCGACCCCATGGTCTGCCCATGGCCTGCGCAGCTTCCTGGGCCTCGCCGGCTACTATCGGAAGTACATCCATGACTTCGGTGTCATTGTAGCCCCGCTAACACGCCTCCTAAGCAAGGATGCGTTCGCTTGGTCCGATGAGGCAGACACGGCATTCCAGGCGCTCAAGCAGGTTCTGTCTATAGGCCCCGTACTATAGATGCCCGACTTCGCAAAGCAGTTCACCGTGGACTGTGATGCGTCCGGCGCTGGGTTTGGCGTGGTTCTCCACTAGGATGCCAGACCGCTCGCCTTCTTCAGCCGACTGTTTGCTACACATCATCTCAAGCTCGCAGCTTATGAACGTGAGCTGATCAGGCTCATCTAGGCCGTACGCCACTAGCGCCATACCTGTGGAGGCGTCACTTTTTGGTCTGCACGGATCATTACAGCCTCAAGTTCTTGCTGGACCAATGCCTCTCCATTGTGCCATAGCACCAATGGTTCAGTAAGCTATTTGGGTTTGACTTCGCCGTGGAATATCGCCCCAAATGGCTTAACACTATGGTGGATGCTCTGTCCCACCACGATGTCGAGGACGACGCTGCTTTAGGGATGGCTGTGCACTTGCTGTCCACACCGACATTCGCCCTCCTCAACGACATCCGCGTGGCTACAGCAGCAGCCGGGGACGCTCAGCTTCTCCTTCCGTGCCTCTAGGAAGGCACATTGGTCGCACCATGGCACATCGACAATGGTCTCCTGCTCCACGGTGCTTGCATATTCATGCCAGCTTATGATGACCTGCGCCACCAGGTGCTCCTCCTAGCTCACTCGGTGGGCCACAAGGGAGTCCCAAAGACGCTCCATCACCTGCGCTTGGACTTCTACATCCTGGGCGACCGCGCTCTTGTCAAATACTTTGTGCAGGCGTGCGTCGTGTGTCAGTGGAACAAGACAGAGTCCCTGTAGCCCACCGGATTATTGCAGTCCCTCGACGTTCCGTCCTAGGTTTGGGCAGACATCTTGATGAATTTTATCAAGGGCCTGCCCAAGGTCGGCGGCAAATCCATCATTCTCATGGTGATCGATAGATTCTCCATGTACGCGCACTTCATCGCCCTCGGCCATCCCTACTCCGCCACCTCGATTGCACATGCATTCTTCGACGGCATTGTTTGTTTGCATGGGTTCCCTTCTTCCATTGTCAGCAACAGGGACCTGGTTTTCACTGGTCATGTGTGGCGTGACCTCTTCAAGATGGCCAGCGTCACGCTCTGCATGAGCATGGCCTTCCACCCACAGACAGATGGTCAGTCTAAGGTGGTCAATAAGGTCATTGCAATGTATCTTCAGTGTGTCACAAGTGACCGGCCACGAGCATGGGTGGACTGGCTGCCCTGGGCAGAGTACTGCTACAATGCCTCCTTCCACATGGCACTGCACACCACACCTTTTGAGGTGGTCTATGGTTAGCCACCCTGGCCATCTTGTCCTACACGGCTGGGTCAGCTAGAACGGACACGGTGGACGGCCTTCTTCGGGATCACAACGAGGTGCTCGCAAATATTTGGGAAAGGCTTCTCCAAGCACAGCAGCTGTCTAAGAAATACTATGACGCATTCCACTATGACCGGGAGTTTGCCATCGGGGATTGGGTATGGTTATGCCTGCTCCACCGCACTACCCAGTCCCTCGAGCCCCGCGCCAAAGGGAAGCCTGGCCCTCGCTACACGTGGTCCATTCCAAGTACTGGAGCGCATCGGCTAGGTGGCATACCGCCTCCAGCTTCCAGAGGGCGCCCGTCTACATGATGTCTTCCATGTGGGGTTGCTGAAGCCCCACAAAGGTGATCCCCCAGTGGTGCCTGCTCCTCGGCCGCTGACATCGGATGGTCGGCTGCTGCCAGCTCTAGAGCGCGCCCTTCGTGCACAACATTGGCAAGATGTGTGGCACATGCTTGTCAAATGGCGTGGCCTACCAGCGGAGGACGCGACATGGGAGCCTCTCCAGCATCTTCGCGATGTCTACCCTAACTTCCAGCTCGAGGACGTGTTGTTTGTGCAGGCGGGGAGAGATGTTATGACCGACATCCCCTATGCCAGGCGCAGGCCCAATAGTGGCTAAGGGGCGGCTCTGTTAAGGGGCTTAGAGGCCCAATTTATCGCTTATTTGGTATTTTCTTAGAGATAAATATAGTTCCTTAATTATAGCATCTATATGGAAGGATAAATACTTGTAATCTGGGATGATTAGAAAATAAGCAGTAGCAACCTAATTTGTTGCCGACTTCCCTAGGAAGACCTAGCCGCACCCATCTGTCCTCCTTGCGCCGTGATCACGGCGCCGTTCATCGTCCTCGTTTCCCTAAGCTTCGTCCACCGATCTCTCACCCCTACACCCTATGCAACAAGCCTGGTAGGATCCGTGATCCTATCAGTTTGTCACCATGTTCAATCCCCTCCTCACCGTCATGGTGGCCATCCTCGCCTATGTCATCTTTGGTGAAAATCTCTACGCTGAAGCATGATTAGAGGCGTGCTTGTGATTCTGGGGCTTTACATGTTGTTGTGGGGCAAGGACAAAGACCAAGAGCAACAACACTTATCGGAGGGCAAAGACGACGAGCACGAGTCATCCCTACTAGTACTACTACTTCTACCACTAGTACTACTACTTATACTACTTTTTTCCTTGCATCTCTTAGAACAAGGCATGAAATGTCGCGAACATCAAAGAGTGCATCCCGATGCCCCGTGAATGATAAGCAGCCATCCCATGGAGAGCAAGAACTAGATGATCAGCTTACTCAGGAGCAGTTCGATAACGAGTTAGAAAAGGGTCTAGAAGTGATGCTTACTCAGGAGGACCTTGTTGATGATGAAGATCCAGTGGGGGGAGCCCAGGGAAGAGAAGGCAGAGAGGATGCCCAAGGCAAAGAAGGGGATGATGATGAGGATGAGGATGAGGATGACGACACCTCATCAGTGGGATATATAAGTCCCGAGGATCCTTTCCCATGAGAACCCAGATGAAGGCCAACAGAGGACGAGTTGGATAAGGATTTTGATCCGAACGACGAGGTACGGATAAAGCCTTAGTAGCTTGTAAATTTGGCTAATGCTATGGCTATATGTTACCTCTACTAACACTTTTGACCTGCCGTATACACAGGTCGTCCCTACTCAACCTCTGAAAAGACAATGTCGGCCTCTAGCTCGTCTTGTCGGACAATATGTAGTGGGGCAAAGGAGATCAGAGGAAGGAGCCATAGATACTCACAATGAGGCTTCCGCTCCACAACCTTAGGACACAACCACGATTGAGACTGCCTAGCCAAAGAGGAAACGAGGGGGATTAGAAAGCCAAACCAATATCACGACAAGGCATGCTATGTGATAACGGAGGTTGGGCCAGACGGGCAGATCCTTGAGCCATATACATACAGGGCAAAATTCCATAATCACATCGGGTTTGTAGTTAGAGATAAGTTGAACCCAGCTATCCGTGGCTAGAATCTTGTACCTATGAGCCAAAAGGTAGACCTATGGGAGAAGCTAAAGTAGAACTTCAGGTTTCTGGAGGGAACGCATGAGTTGGTACAAGAAAATGCTTTTAAGATAATGGGGCAGAGCTTCTGACGTTGGTGGTTAGATCTGAACAATAACTTTATCCAATAGAAGTTAACTCCTTTCCACGAGTATGGCAACATAACTCCTAGTCAATGGGAGGAGCTCGTGGCTGAGAAGACTTCAGAGGCATCATTGGCCCTTAGTGCCCGTAACAGCGAGCAGGCGAAGATGAACCAACACTACCCTCATCTAGGCCCCGGTGGCTATGCTGGCAAGGAAGAGGTCTTTAGGAAGATGGATGCAGAGGCCAAAGTTATCAGGAATATAGAAGTGCTGAAGTTGAAGCCATGCCTCAAACAGTGGATATACGCGAGGAGTGTGGATTCATCCGGTAGTAGCCTCAAGTTTGCTAAGCCAGAGACCGGAGAGGTAGTATCAAAGATACTGAAACTTGCTGAAGACAAGGAGAAGGACGCATTCAACCCTTCTAGAGAGAGGGACGAGTTACCGTTGCCTTGGGAAACCCCGAGCACACAGGATGCACCAGGGGGCTAGGGAAGAGGATGTCCTAGAAGCACAAATTCATAGAGGAGAGGCACATGTACAAGAAACATGGCAGAGACCGAGAGTCTAATCTTGAGCACCAAGTGAAGGCTCTAGTTGAAAAGATGGTGGAGAAAGAACTGTCTACGATGGAGCCACATACACTAATGAGGCCGCCCGGAGAACTGGTGGTAGTTGGCAGCCCTCCGAATGTTCCCAGTAGTCAAGGTTCCAATGCAACCAGAACCCCCATCGATCGCATACGGGCGCCAACCAGTTGCAAATTGGTGGTTCCGATGGGCAGGCAAAACATGATCATTGAGGTGGCAACGGGCGTGGCACATCCTCCGGGCGGCACGTGGCACAATAGGGACATCCCGCAGGACTACACTCGGGTCGAGGTGCATACCGTGAAGCCCAAGTTCATGACTTGGAAGATAGAACACCCTACTCCTAAGGGGCTCATGTTACTCAGAGACGTCATGAACCAGTTCATCCTCTAGCACAGACAGGACATTGTATTGACCTAGTCTTCGCCAACTCCGATTGAAGTTCATCCTCTAGAGCGACCCATCGAGGACAGGGATGTATACTCACCAGCCCATGACCATGACCACCACACGCTAGAGACTTCTCCATCTCGTACCGAGCAAGGGCATGATGACATGCCACATCCTTCTCCGCCTCATACCGAGCATGGGCATGATGACATGCCATGTCCTTCTCCACCTCATACCGAGCAAAGGCATAATGAGATGCAACATCCTTCTCAACAAGCATAGCCGATACATGAACAACAAGTGTCTCATGAACAGCAATTGCCTCATGAATAGCCGATACGTGAAGAACAAGTGGCCCCTAGAGCAGGTGATGCACAAGTTGACAAGGACGTGCCCGAATGGGAAGCTCGAAACAAAATCCCAATCAAGATAAGGCCATCGCATGTGGGCATTAATGACGTCTCATCGTTACACAAGTGGATGGCCCATGACCAGTTCAAGCCTAAGAACCAAGTAAAAGAATTCAGAGCACCAGCTTCTGAGGAAGGCACCACTAGCAAACTACACAAAGGGTTTAACAAGTATCCAGCTGTTGATAACCTCAAATAGTCAAATAATTGCCCAGATAAATATGAAAAGGCAAGAACTTCCTACCAAATCGAGTCATACAGTGCTTGCCATGTGGAATGAGAAAGTTCCACGATTGGTACTTGCGTGCTCAGATAACAGAACTAGAAATCTTACAAGCATGGATCCCTGCCGGCACATTTGGAGCCCCAGGTGGGCAAATTGCCATTGAGTTTAAGGATATCCAGGCATACTTTCACCTCGGACGAATGGAAATGAATCTAATTCGCATGTGGTGCCTGTAAGTCCTTGCCCTCTCAATATGATATGAATGTAATATTTTGATTTTGTTGTAACTAACCCACGCCGTGATTTGTAGAATGCAAGCGGACTTTGTGAGAAAGAGGCCAGCTCTGAAACACAGGTATATAGACCCTTCACCTATAGCATCAACAAATTTTAATTACCCTAAAGAGTGGAAACTAGATTGCAAAGAACTAGGAGCTAGAAAGACACTTAAGGAGAAAGAGAACATCAGGAACAAGAAAATATTGGAAGAGTCCCTCAAGGTTGCGGCATACATTGCCCTATGTTTTAAAAATCTCCAACAACACGATACTATATGGATACCATACCACTTCAAGTAAGTTCGACTATATACTTAGCTTTGTTCAATATACTTTGTTCGATGCAAAAGAGCTATATGTTTCTTCGTCTGGCTCTCACATAGCATGGCATGGGTCTTTGATTTAGCGGATTTCCTAATCGAGACATACAAAGACTTCATAGCGATTGTCAAGACGTATACATATCGACAATCCTCATTTTAGCTACTATATTTGTATACATACTTGTAAGGTTCAATGTGGGATACTAACAAGTTGCATTTGCTAAAACCATTGGAACAGGGCATTCAGGCACTATGTCCAGGAACATAAGGGGAGGCATCATCCAAATAGGAAGGAAAAGTTGTATGTCAAAACTCTATGTGCGGTAAGTGTCATTTACTTTGATACTCCATATATTACGTGTCTGTCAATAGCATTACTTAACATCTCCATATGCAAAACACACAGTGCCCCAAGCAGAAGCCTGGGAGTCTACATTGTGGATACTACATATGTATTATGATGAGTACCATCGGTGGCTACAACAGAAACCCCAATCTGGTAAGTTTGAACCTCTTCGTTCGTATTATGAAAAGTTTGCATATGTTGTGATATAGTAAACATAAACTTGTTCTCTTGTAGTTGGAGAAAGATAAAGACACGAGAAGGAACTCATACAAGGATGACGAGCTCTTAGAGATGGTCGGCGACCTTTTCAACTTCATAATGGACCAGATTGTGTATCATAAAGGCACTTACCATCATCTTCTTTCCGACTTAGGTAGTAATCCTCTATACCAACACCTTCGTGGGGCTGATAGGCTAGCCCTAGGCCGTTGATGACAATGTGGACTTGTGGTATGGTTTGGATCAGACTTTGGAACGGTTTGGACTTTGTTTTGCATGTGGACTTGTGAATTCTTAATGGACTATGTTATAATGATGGACTTCATAATGGACTATGTTGTAATGATGGACTTTTATGAATTATGACTTGTGATGATGTTCTAAATAATGGTCTTATGTTTGTGGATGTATATATGTATATTTGTGGCGGTCAGATTCGAATTTGAATTATATATATATGTGGTCAGATTTGAATTTGAATTTTTTTTGCTGGAAAATCACTGCAGGGGTGGTTCTTGATTGAACCGCCCTTACAAATACACACAGCAGGGGTGGCTGGTGATACAGCCGCCCTTACAGAAGTACACTACAGGGGTAGCTGATATTACCAGCCACCCCTACAGAGGGCGCTGCAGGGGCGGTCAGAAAACCGCCCCTACAAAGGCACCCTCTATAGGAACACCCTGGGATGGACGACTGGTGCAGCCGTCTCTACAAAGGCTCTAGAGCTGCCCCTACAATTAACTTCTATACTAGTGTGATGAGCTGGACTACTGCGAGAAGCAGGTGCCAGCAGTAAGCGACCATTTTGCAGCACGGGACGACGACCAGGCACCAGAAACGGCAACGATAAAACCGAATTAACATATACGTGTGACCAATTAATCTACAGAACTTGGTATTGTTATTATAAACATAAGCAGGATTCAAACCTTGATTGACGAGTGTTTGAAGTGCGTCGTCCACTTCTCCTGTACAGGCTCCTCGGGAATATGTTGCCCATCATGTAGCATATATATAGTATAACTTTTCTCGTTCTTTCTTTTCTTTCTCTTTTTTTCTTTTTTTATTTTTTTCTTATCACGTAAAAAGTTATGCACATAAGTTATGAGTATAACTTTGTAATTTTTTAAAAAGGGAAAAGTTGTGAAAATATTTTTTTTAGAAAAAGGAAAGCCAAAAAATTATAAAAGTTGTGGGTATAACTCTGTAACTTTCCAAAATTAGAAAGATAGGAAAGCTTGAACTCTATTTGTGATCCTTTAGAGATTTGTCTCACAAGGATCGATTGGGTAGGTCGCGCCTTCCGGTATGTGATCTTGGCAAGTCTAGGCTTACTAGAATCATGTATCATAGGATGTAATTCTTTTTATTTTTTAATGAAACACGTGCTCAAGCACATACGTGAAAAAAAAGAAATATCTATACTTTAATAGTGCAACAACTGTGCATGAGAACAAGTGCTCCAATTCGTTTCTATTTCCCCATTGATAGGATGCAACCTAGCAATATGGAAATACCATCCCATCTAGCACATCAGTAATCTATAGACGGCGTTTCATTGTTCGAGGAAACACACAAAAAAAAGAGGCCTCTAAACCAAGAGGGCCCTCTTATTGGCATAAGCCTTATACTCGTCTAGGTTTGATGGATCCTCCTCCGTATGAGAGACCCACAACCATAAACCTTATCTTTAGGCACACTTTTCTATTTCAAAATCTAAGAACTTAAAACTCATATACGGGACTCTCGAACCAAAAACTTGTCAACTACAAAGTTGTCGATTGTATAGAGATTTAACTTTGTTAGATACCATGTCAACTACTGAGGTTGTTTAAAGTTCAAATTTTTATATATCAAAATTAGAGAGAAACAAAATTTTGGGACACTACGGTTTCAAAAAAAATCTTGTCAACTACAAAGTTGTATTTTTCGTCTGGGTCTCTAAATTTTTTTAAGTATGTCTTCATATGAAAATTTGTTGAATTATTTTTTATGCAACCATTCTCGGAGACAGATACCTTAAGAAGTATTTCTCTATTAATTGATTAACTGAGGTGAGTGTCATAAGTTGACTGCCTCTGCAAATCATTGACAGAAGAGGGTGTTTGCCTCAGACCCCATGATCATTTACATAGGTGGCTCCTAAAAATGCCCGTCTCTATCAATTAGGGAGCCTGTCTCCTAAAATCATTTTTGTAGCAGTGTAATGATATATTACTATTTATGCATGCCATTTGTTAGGTCATTTTTCTCGCTCTATATATATTTTGTGTTGGGAATTGGCAGTGAATTTGTATGTGTTTGACTATACATTGATTTTGCATCTTGTATTACATTATTGTCTATGATATATTTTGTCATTTGCCATTTGTTTATTCCATCCTCCTGCACTGCATTCCATGATGCAAGGACATGCCTAAATATTTGAGCTTTTATTTTTGGATTATCTTCGTTGTTATGTTTTGTAAAATTGTTTTTATGCTTTATTTGCAATCATTGCAAAGGACTGATTTTTGAAATTCAAATGTTAAAACTACGCGAATACACCCTCAAGCAACACACCCAATGGTTACACAAAAACACATGAACAATGATGGCGGAGTAGCTAAAATACATACTCACGGTTGGAGATCATAAAAACCGGCTCAAAAAATCCGATGCCATGTATAGAATTTGTTTAACTACAATATATATTTTCCATCTTACATTACTCACTTAATACAAAAATTAGAAGATCATGATCCACTAACGAAAGTATAATTCATTAATGTACGTGAAGGCTTCTCTACCATCATTGTGTGATTCAATTGTTGCAGGGGCACTTAGGGTTGCATGCCCAGCAATGTGCTTGACAATCCTCCTTTGTTTTGTAACAATAGTCCTGTTGGTTATCACAACAGTAACAGACGATACCCTGCAAGTATGCCTCGTAAAAAATTTCAGAATGATCTTTCTCTCCAACTTCTGATGTGTTCTGAACGACAAGTGCATTAGGTAGCTCTTTGTGTCTCCTGCCTTCAGTGGGTCAGGGCAACCTATTAATGTATTTAATTATTATATTATTAGTAGATAATATCCAGTATATTTCGATCATGCTTTTATAATAAGAATTACCAGAACATAAGATCGTGGAGTACACTTACCAGGCAATGCCAGCTGCCCCAAAAGCACAAGTAGAAAAATAGGCATTGCATACACAATGCAGTCATCGCTCCTCCTCATATTGATTCTCTCTCTCTTCCTGAATTGGCTGAACTGTACACTAGAGAGGAGATCAATATGGATTGTAACCAATACTTGAATATTTATAAATAATATATAACAACGGGAAAGGCTCCTGTGCCTCACGCCAATAACATATAAAAGGTCATTACATCATAGACGAACTCCCACATCTATGTTGCAGCTCAAAATATTTTATGACAATCACTAGAGCAGCCACACGCTTTGCCGAGTGCCCCCATGCACTCGGCAAAGGCACCCATGCACTCAGCAAATCCTTTGCCGAGTGCAACACTCGGCAAAGAGGCTCCGTCGAACCTTTTCACGGTAAAGCCTGCTTTGCCGAGTGCCAAATCTCGGGCACTCGGCAAAGGCTTTGCCGAGTGTCAAGCTGACACTCGGCAAAGGATTGACGGCCGTTGGCCGAAGGCTCACGCCGTCTTAAATTTTTTTTTTAATTTCTTTGCTGAGTGCAACACTCGGTAAAGATTTTTTTTTTCAAAATTCTTTGCCGAGTGCCATAGCGCCGAGGCACTCGGCAAAGCCTGCTTTTATTTTTTTTTAATTTTCTTTGCCGAGTGCCACTGCCAAGGCACTCGGCAAAGCAATTTTTTTTTTTTTTAAATTTTCTTTGCCGAGTGTAATGGCCATTGCACTCGGCAAATCTGGGAAATTGTTGCTGCTATTTTCCCAGCTTTGCCGAGTGCAATGGTCATTGCACTCGGCAAAGCCACATCAAATTTTTTTTTTGTTTTTTGCTTTTCCATGTAAACAACAGTGCATATATATATATATATATATTAGAAACCACAATTCAACACAATATATCGGAAACCACATATATATATCACAAACGACCAATTATGTCTGAAATCCATAATATATTACAAACCACAATTTCAAAGTTCACAAGTTCAATACATAAAGGCATGCCTACATAAAACCGACTCCGGAAGCGGCTCACGGCGAATGTGAGGGTTGCGACGCCCCAACTTGCGATGCCGGCGACCCTCCGAGATGGTTCGACGCTGCCCCCGATTGATGCTGCACAAAAGAGAAGAGATTGCACGTGAGTGACAAGATAAAAATGTAAGCAGTTTAAAGAAAAGTTGAAAATTTCGGCAGCACCTCCCCTGTACGGGGAGGTTTCCAAAACCTGCAAGAAAAATGTCGGCACGAAGGCCGACAACCACATTTCCGGCACGAAGGCCGACACATCAACAAACCCGGCACGAAGGCCCACACATCAACAAATCCGGCACGAAGGCCATCACTAGGTTTGACACTAAGCATGAGCATAGAAAGTAAAGCATCCGTACTCATACTCACCGGAGTAGAATCTGGACGATGTGGTGGTGGTGGTGGTGGTGGTGGTGGTGGTGCAAGCAGGTTGGCTGGGATCTCCCAACCTTGTTGCAACCCAAGTTGTTGCACGAACTGGAGCAAACTTACTTGCTGGGCCTCCAAAGCTTGTAGCCTCTGACGCTTGGCCTCCCGCTCAGCCAGCTGGGCCTCCTGCTGGGACTGAAGTTGCTGCAGCTCGGCTTGCAACATTTGACACCAATGTTTCAATAATGCATAGCTAAGGAATGTAAATGACAAAGAACAACAAATGAAACTAGAATACTTACCTGGAGTGCCACCACCGATGACGGTCGTTGCCTTATGGGCATGCTAGAGCTCGTGCTTGCTGCTCGGAGGCGGTGGAGAGGAGGAGTAGAGCCCGTGTCGAGGACGCCGTCGCCAATCTAGAAACGCCCATGCTTCTTGCCTTCCCCCACCCTCATCACGAGCTCAGGATCAAGGCGCTCCTCGGTCCTCGGATCGTAGTCAGGCCTGTGGACTGACCTTGCCGCCTCCGTGTAAGAAGTGAGGTGGGTGTGAACGCTGGAGTTGGTGTACGCCTCTAGGCCCGCAACTGGGTTGTACTCGACGTTGGACTTTGCCGGGCCCATGTGGGCCAGAGCATACGCCGTGAGTTGGCCAATTGGCTGGCCACCGTGCACCGCCGACTGCGAGAAAGACAACAACATATGGTAAGAAATAATGCAAAACTGAGCGCGGCTAGATAAGACAAATGGTGGAGACTTACATATGTCTTTGCATACTTGCTGAGGCTGGCGCTGCCCTGATGGTGAGGTACACCTGGCATCATCATACGGTGCTCGCTTTTCTCTTGGTGCGCCCTCTACCAGTCCGCGTCCAACCATTTGTCCACTATAGCAGCCCAGCAATCAGGGTGGGTGGCGCACCAGTTTGGAATCACCTACAAGCCATCATAAGATCAAATTAGGCATAGTTAATCTTAGAAGAAATCAATAGGAGATGTTTTCTATTTACCTGTAGGTACTGCTCCCTGGTAAGAACCTCTATCTTCCTTCTTGCTTGTGTTTTGTTGATTCTTCTATTACAGAAGGTGGCGTTGTAGTCTCTGTGCGCCTGGAGGCGGGCCTCGTAATACAAGTCCGAGACACACCTTTTATAGGAAGCATAAGCCACCTGATACGCCCTATCCTCCTGTCCTGGCTAGCATCTGAAGAAGTCCTGCATAAAGACACGTGGTATCCATTATTTTGTTTAAAGAATGTGTATTGAATGCAATGAATTGAGGGCCGTAGTGCGAGAAAGGCTTACCCACAACTCTAGAATCACCCGATCCACCAAGTTTCTATGCTCAGTGTCGGTGGCGATGAGGGCGTACTGGTTGAACGAGGGTACCACTAGGTCCTCATCCTCTGACGTCCACACTAGGCCAGGGAAGTGTTCCTTGCACAGAAGTCCTAGGATCCCATTGACATTGCGAGCCTCGATCCCCTCCTCCACAAGCATCCAGTTCCTACATAAGTGGTTAACAATAGTTATTATTAGCACTTATTATCATTTTTCAACATATCAAATGAAGAACATATGAAGTTACTTACTTATCCCCCTCGGGTGCAATCAGTGGGTGGCAGTGAGGAGGAATCGGTTGCTTCGGGAGCTGGCTAGGACCTCGCAAGTAGGGTTTGGAGGCTACAGAGGAAGTTGAACCCCCTGCCCCCTCCTCGGACATGTGCGGAACCACCTCCTCATCGTACATCTATGGATCCGCCTCCTCACCCACCGTGGGTAGAGGGCCATCGTCGTCCCTAGAAGAGCGCGAGGAGCCACGCTCATGGTCAGTCGATGGCTCCCGCCTGGGCCTACCCCTCGGCCTCCTCTGCCTCTGTGTGGGGGTATTAACCCCTATATCCTTACGGCTAAGCTTGGGCCGGGCCGAACCAAGGGGTCTAGCCCACTAGAAGACAACGCATGGCCCGGCCAATCTGCTCGGAGTCTCGCGCAAGGAATCAAGGCAGACTTGGAGATCAAGCAAGATCCTAGTCGATTAGAATAGGAATCCTTATCCGGCCACCTATGGCAATTGTAACTGGTTAGGATTAGTTTCCAGATCTGTAACCCTGCTCTCCAGACTATATAAGGCGGGCAGGGGACCCCTCTAAAAAACATCCCTCATTGACATACAACAATATAATTAGACGTAGGACATAGGTATTACGCCTTCACAGCGGCCGAACCTGGATAAAATCTCGTGTCTATCTTGCGTCACCACCTTGTTTGTAGCTTGTGCATCTATCTGCCGATAATCTACTACCTTGGGCATACCCCTAGGTAGACTACCAACCATATTTCGTCGACAGTGGCACGCTAGGTAGGGGGTGTGCGTACTGCTCTCTAGACAAACAAGATGGTCATCATCCCTAGTTCCATGGCTATGCCAAACGGCCTCATGTTCACCATCGGCTAGATCACCTGGACCACTGGCTCTGACGACTTCATCGCCATGACCACGGAGGAGGCACGGATTCAATCTACGTTGACCACTACTTCACCTGCATCGGCTACGGCTCCGACCATGGTGGATCTGGCTCCGGCCACACTAGCATTGTCTTTAGCCACGCCGACAACCCGTCGTCCACTTCCTCGCTAAAAAGGGAGGCAGATCGACAACACCGACCTGCTCGACTCCATCGATCGGGTTGGCACCAAGCTTGCTGAAACCCTAGCTCTGGTAAGTTTGATTCAAAGTCAACCTAATGAGCAGGTAACCACTACCCACAATAGATCTACTCGACCAGCTCGGGCCAGTCATCCTGCATGACTCGGTACGGATCTCGTGGTCACATCTACTCCTGAAAAGCACTCCGTTCGTCGCCGACCAGCCCCCGCGATGGGTCTCTAGCTCTCTGAGAGCAAAGCCTCAATGGAGAACTACCAGGTCCAGCCCTACGGCCTGCGCAACTTCGTCAACATGGTCCAGATTGAGGAGTATCAAGAAGGATCAGTCCACATAGTTCAAGTGGGTGGCTCAAGCTCCCCATCCAGCATCGCATCTAATGGCTCCATCCACACCAAGCTCTAGCATCATGACAATGAAGGCGTTGAATACGATCTAGATATCCCAGACCATGCCCTGGGTTTCCCATGATTCCCATCCTTCCCACCAAGGCGAGGAGACTTGATCAATGTTGTCAGTAATGATGAACCGCCGGTAGTTGGTAAAATAGAACAAGAAAGGCAAGCACGCGAAGCACACAATATTGACCGGTTTAATCGCCGATAAGTCGAAGCCGAGGCAGAAGAGGAGGTACGACGCATAAGGGTCCAGCCACGTGATGTTAACAATGCCTTTGACAGGGTGGGGGACAAGCAGGTCTTCAAGACTCCAAGCGCCAACGTAGCTATTGCTATGGCGACAATGCAATGACTACCCAATACCCTGGAAATCTAGGCAGTTCATGATGATATACAAGCTTACCTGATGGTTGCTATGGCCTAGACCGTAGAGATTGTAAATCAAGCCCGAGCTCCATCCGTCTCAGTCGAATCAAGCCATAGCCACTAGTACTCAAGTCGCTCACAGCCACCCAACCAATGTGGCTCGCGCAACAACAACCCATTAGACAACCGTTAAGGCAGAAACGGTGGTCATGATGGTGGTCGGGACGACAACTACCGCGACTACCGGGACGATAACTGCCGTGACTATCAGAACGACAACTGCCAAGACAACCGCGATAATCACCATGATAATCGTGGTCGCAGGGTTAACCAGGGTGGCAATCAGGATCGCTGTGATGGCAATAACGATCTCCGCCATTCCCTTGGAGAACATGATCTGTGCGATTGCATTAACCAAAGAGCCAACGATCGTGCATCCCACGAAAGCTATCGCCGTATGGAATATGATACTACCCACGGCCCTCTGGGTTTGAAGCAGTTTACTCCACACCTTCGCCAAGTCATATGGCCCAAGAACTTCAAGCTCGAAAAACTTCAGAAGTACGACGGCAAGGAGAACCCCAAATTATGGGTCATGCTCTATGAAACCACGTGCAAATCAGCCATGGCTGATGAGCACATCATGTCTAATTACTTCCTAGTCGCCATCAGCCACGTAGGCCACCAATGGCTGGTCAGCTTGCCGGCGAACTATTTTGATTCTTGGCAAGAGCTCAAGCAAGCATTCATCGACAACTTCATTGCTACTTGCGAGCAACCCGACAACAAATATGATCTGCAGCGAATTTGAGATTGCAAAGATGAGCCACTACGTGAGTACGTCCGATGCTTCTCGAAGATGCGCATCAAGGTCCCATCAATCTCTGACAACGAGGCAATCGAGGCTTTCATCACTGGTCTCCGCTTCCACGATACACTAAGGGACAAGCTCCTCCGCAAGAGACCTAAATTAGTCACAGTGCTCCTAGCCACTGCTAAAAAATATATGGATGCCAATGATGCTAAAAAGATAATCATCAAAGAAGCAGCAAGAGTGCTGCGCTCCGACCACCCCCACACCGTGACGACTACCGTGGCAACCATGGTCGAAATGACAATTTTGATCACCGCAACCAGCGCAACGATTCCCGCGGCCACCGTGACCAGCATAATCAGTGATGTAATTGCCATGACGATTACAGGGGCAAGCGTGCTCAGGAAAACGACGATGAGGTCAACACCGTTAAAAAGGTGGCAGACATCGCAACTATGAAGAAGACTACGCCAAAGCATTGAAAGGACCCTGCCAGCTCCATCCCAAGTCAAACCATACCATGGAGAATTACCGTATTCTCAAATCTATCTACACGCGCCAACAGGCTCCGGATACGTCCAACAAGCCTAACGACGCAGGGGAGCAGCGTAACGAGGATAACGATGATGAAGATGCAGATCCCCGTCACAAGTACATCAAGCCAACCGATCACGTCCACACCATCATTGGGGGCAAAGTGTCCATCGAGACCAAATGAGAACACAAGCTGCTCGCCCATGCTTGCTTGAACATTGCCAATGCCGACAACCTCATCATCGATCCATGGCTCCCTCCTTGGTCTCACTGTGAGATCTCCTTTAGCAGAAAGGACCAATGGGCTGCAATACCTGAGCCAGGATGTTTTCCTCTGGTTCTCGATCCCTGTATCAACAAGGTCCAATTCAATAGAGTGCTGATTGACGGCGGCAGTTCCATCGATATATTGTTCAAGAATAGTTTGCCAGCCCTGAAGATAACCCAGGCTGATCTCAAGCCATACAAGGCACAGTTCTGGGGTGTTCTCCCCGGACAGAGCTCCACACCTCTCAGGTAGATCACGCTACCTGTGCAATTTGGTACCCCAAACCACTTCTGCACCGACTACGTCAACTTCGTAGTCGCTGACTTCGAAGGCACCTACCATGCTATCCTTGGTCAACCAGCGCTCACCAAGTTCATGGACGTACCTCACTATAGGTATTTGGTGCTCAAGATGCCTACTGAGAAAGGGGTTCTAACTCTCAGGGGCAACATATACGCAGCTTATACCTACGAGGATGACAGCTTCAAAATAGCAGAGGCTCACGACCTCTCTATTCGCATGGTCGAGACCACGCTCGATGCTAAGAAGACCCTAGCCGACCACCTGGAGATCCCAAAGCTCAAGGCCCCACGCAAGAACATCAAGTCCAAAGAGCACAAAGTGATCCAGCTGGTCGATGGTGATCCCAGCAAAACGGCCCTTATCGGGGCCAACCTAGATCCTAAATAGGAAGACGTGCTCGTTAGGTTCTTGAGGAGCAACGTGAGTGTGTTTGCATGGAAAAATGCTGACATGCCCGGTGTACCTCGGAACTTGATCGAGCACTCCTTAAATGTCGATGGCAAGGCCAAACCTATCAAGCAGAAGCTACGACGGTTCACTCGTGACAAAAAGGAGGCTATTAGGGTAGAAGTTACATGGCTTTTGGTAGCCAGATTTATCAAAGAAGTGTATCATCCAGAGTGGTTAGCCAACCCGGTTCTTGTACGCAAAAAGAATAATGAATGGAGAATGTGCGTTGATTACACTGATATCAACAAACACTGCCCTAAAGACCCTTTTAGCTTACCTCACATAGACGAGGTCATAGATTCAACTGCCGGTTGCGAGTTGCTTTCCTTTCTTGATTGCTACTCTGGTTATCACCAGATCGCTCTCAAAAAGGACGACTAGATCAAGACATCCTTCATCATGCCCTTCGGCGCCTATTGCTACATGACCATGTCGTTCGGGCTCAAGAATGCCAAGGCTACCTACCAACGCGCCATACAGGCCTGCCTCAAAGATGAGATAAAAGACGACCTCGTCGAGGCTTATGTTGATGATGTAGTTGCTAAAACCAAGGAAGCATACACCCTTGTTGATAACCTTGAGCGTACCTTTGCAGCTCTTAACACATTCCAATGGAAATTAAACCCAAAGAAGTGTATCTTTGGTGTTCCACCTGGTATATTGCTCGGCAACATTGTCAGTCACGATGGCATACGCCCTAACCTAGAGAAGGTAAAAGCTGTCTTGGACATGAAGCCACCCAAAAAGGTGAAAGATGTTCAGAAGCTTACCGGATGCATGGCTGCACTCAGTCATGTCATATCAAGATTAGGCAAAAAAGGACTATCATTTTTCAAGCTGCTCAAGGCATCCAAGAAGTTTGAGTGGTTGGAGGAAGCAGATGCTGCCTTTACATAGCTAAAACAATTCCTTACATCACCTCTGGTCCTCACTGCTCCCAGAGAAGACAAAACCCTCCTGCTTTACATTGCGGCAACTAATCGAGTGGTCTCCACTGCCATGGTGGTCGAGCGCGACAAGCCTGACCATGTCTACAAGGTACATCGACCAATTTATTTCATCAGGGAGGTGCTCAATGAATCTAAGACCAGGTACCCATAGATTTAGAAACTGATCTACGCCATACTAATCACATCCCGAAAGTTGAAACACTACTTCGATGGATATCGCGTGGTGGCCATGACTGAGTACCCTCTAGGAGACATCATTCGCAACAAGGATGCAAATGGGCGCATCGTCAAATGGGCAATGGAGCTATGCCCTTTCTCCTTGGAATTTGCAAGCCGTACTACAATCAAGTCTCAGGCACATGTCGATTTCATCATCGAGTGGATAGACTTAAGCACACCTGCCTCTCAGGGGCCTGCCAAGTATTGGAAGATGTACTTCAACGGCTCTCTCAACATCGATGGTGCAGGAGCATGAGTCCTTTTCGTATCACCATCCAAGGAGCAGCTCTGATATGTCCTTAGGATTTATTTCCCGGTGTCTAATAATGCTGCTGAGTACGAAGCATGCCTACATGGTCTGCGCATTGCGATCAAGCTCGGTGTCAAATGTCTCTATGTCTACGGAGACTCGGCTCTCGTCATTAACCAACTCAACAAGGACTGGGATACGACTAGCAAAAAGATGGACGCGTACTACAAATCGATCAGAAAGCTAGAAGGCAAGTTCTATGGCATTGAGTACACACATGTGGTCTGGGACAAAAATCAAGCAGCAGATGCACTGTCAAAGTTAGGATCATCCTGAGCCAAAGTCCCACATGGCATATTTGTTCAAGACCTGCTCACGCCTTCCATCAAAGAAGAAGACCCCACGGTCGACAAGCCTCTAGACCAGCTATTGGTGGCTACGGTTCCAGCGTCAAACACCACCAAACCACCTTTGACCACTAAGGAGCCTGACTGGAGAATACATTTCATCAAGTACCTGATAGATGGTAGTGGTTACACTGATAGGATAGAAAACAAACGCCAGATACGTTGCAGTAAGCAGTATCTGCTTGTCGATGGCAAATTATGGCGCAAGAACGCGAAGGAGGAAATCTTGATGAAGTGTATAACCCAGGAGGATGGTGAACATCTCCTAGACCAAATCCATTCTGGCTCCTGTGGCAACCATGTGGCCTCGAGAACGCTGGTTGGCAAGGCTTTTCGAGCAGTGTTCTATTGGTCGTCAGCCGTAGCTGATGCAGAGAAGCTAGTCCGCCATTGTGAAGGTTGTCAGTTCTTCGCTAAGAGAATCCACATACCAGCACACGAGATTTAGACAATACTAGCCTCTTGGCCCTTCGCATGCTAGGGACTAGATATGGTCGGGCCTTTCAAACTAGCTCCTAGGAAATTTACATGCGTCTTCGCGCTGATCGACAAATTTTCCAAGTGGATAGAGTACATGCCCCTGGTCAAGGCATCTTCAGAAAAGGCTATCACGTTCATCGACCAGGTCATCCACCGCTTCGGCATACCCAATAGCATCATCACTGATCTGGGTACTCAGTTCACTGGGAATGCTTTTTGGGACTTCTGCGATGAAAGGAGCATAGTAGTAAAATACGTCTCGGTGGCGCACCCTAGAGCTAATGGATAGGTCGAGGAGGCAAATGGTATGATCTTGGATGCACTTAAGAAGAGGATGTATAGAGAAAATGACAAAGCTCCTGGAAGATGGCTCAAAGAGTTACCAACTGTGGTCTAGGGTCTCAGAACCTAGCCTAGTCGCAATACCAGCATATCACCATACTTTATGGTTTATGGCGTTGAGGCAGTGCTCCTAGCAGATATAGCATTCAGATCAGCACGGGTAGAGAACTTCGATAAAGACAAGGCCAATGAAGTACGAGAGCTAAAAGTGAATAGTGTAGAAGAGAAGCGGCTCGATTCTTGCGTACGTACAGCCAAATACCTTACTATTTTATGCAGGTACTACAATAAGAATGTCAAGGAGCGGTTCTTCATGGTTGGGACCTAGTCCTAAAGTGGAAGATGAATTAGGCTAGCATCCACAAACTTGCAACCCCATGGGAAGGGCCCTTCATGATCAAAGAGGTTACATGCCCAACATCTTACAGGTTAGCTCACCTAGACGGTACGAACGTACCCAATTCATGGCACATCGACAAGCTTAGGCGTTTCTATGCTTAACTACTAAGATATGTACCCCTCTTGTACTTTTGATTCAATTCAATAAAGCTATTATGATTTCTCCGACCACTCTAATGTGTCACTTCGAAGTCTATTGTTATTCTAACTCAACTAGTTAAAACCGACCACCATTCCTTCTTGGGTTTTCGGAGTAGGCCCTGTCTCTGGTTCCTCCCAACACGTGCATGGGATCCGCTCTCTATGCTACGGGTGATCGGCAGGTGGTCTCTAGTTTGACTTGTGTGTTTCTACGTGTGCACAAGCTACGCACCTCACAACCTGACCACAAGACAAACCAGGGCCATACAAACCTTTCAGGATGACGTGTCGACTAAACTAGTACAACTAAACAGAACGCTAACATGTTCTAACTTAGTTACACCAACACGATATCCGAGCTTAAACACATTTTCTACAAAACAAACAAGCTTATGCTGATATACAGTTACATTATTACAAGCTTGCCTGAAAAGGTCCAAGTTTACAATAACACAACTACATCTTCTTCTATAGCTATAGCCTATACTATTGGCTAGTTGAGGCACGCGACACCTGCTGCTCGCTGGGCCTGACATCATGTAAGGGTCTCGAGGATTCTGGCATTGATTGAGCCGAAGAAGATGGCCCCGCCGATGCCTGGCTTGTCAAGACCGTAGGCTTCGCCGGTTGGCTTGAAAATGATGGTGCTCCTAGGTGACTTGTTGATGGCGTTCCCTATACGGGTGGTGTCACACCTCCACACAGGTTAATATCACCAATTATTTTCACCGACAAGTCCAGCTGGGTCATCCGTAGCTCCTTGGCCTTGTCTAGATCTATCTCCTTCGGGTATCCAGCCTCCAGGCGCTTGAGATCGATCAGGGGGTAGTGAGCACGTACCATGCTTAGCACATGTGTGCCTGTGTACTCTCTTGCCTCCTTCACGAACTCCTAGAACTATCCCCATGCCCTTTGGCATCTCTCGATCAATCTTAGCTGTGGCGTCCTTGTCACGTCCTCTCCTAGCGCCGGATCGATGAGGTTAAGGACCGGCAAAATGCCCGTTGCCACCTCCTGGCACTGGTTTTTCCAGGTGTCATGATCCTTGGTGATCTCTTGGCATTGCGCCTTCTAGTTGTCACGGTCTTTTATCACGGCCTCCAGATGCTTCTTCGCATTGATTTTTATAACTACAAACCGCATATGCTGTTAAGACGCTATATTACGCCAAACTACGGTAGGCAACAAAAATGAGCAAAGGGGTTTGGAAAACTTACCTTCAACTCCTCTGTCATCTTGGTCGTGTGGTCCCAGAGCTGTGACTGGTCTTGTGCTAGTTTTCTATTGTCCTCTTTTAGGCGATCACACTTCATGACCGCACGACTGTTCTCCTCTTGGAGACGGACCACTTTGGCTTCTAAGCCTGCACTACAGCTGTTACTACCAACAATGCAATAGCACTTGTCAGTAGTTGTTGTGATAAAGCGGCTACTTACTTGTTCTTTCCCGCTCTTTATTACTGAGCTGGACGACTAGGTTTTGGTTCTGGGACTCTTCCACCGTCTTTTCATGGTTGGCGGCTTCAAGTCGCTGGCGCAAGCGTTCCACCTCCGCCGTCAGCTCCTTGTTGCTCGCAGTGATCTCCTTGATCTAGTCAAAGCATTTCTTGCGGTACCTTGCGGTCTTCATTAAGTCCTATGTGCAGATAGCTAAGTAAGACAGTTGCAACAAGATAGCAAGATCAGGGGATTGAAGCGAAGCTTACCTACACCTCCATCACCAGCCATTTCACCGCCCATTCAACTTTCTTGGTTTCTTCGACCTCCGGGATTTCCTCATGGACAACCCATTGGTCATTCCACCAGTGTGACACATACACATGTTGTCGCTTGTCCTGTGGATGGCCTAGGACCTCCTCCACTTTGTCCTCTTTGGGCTCTTCTTCGGGTCTCGGTGCTGGTCCGGCGTCAGTAGCTTCTACGATCACCATGGCCTTCCCATGGGCTGCAGCATCGACAAATGTGGCCTGTGCTCTCACCTCCGGCCGTTGCTCCTCAGTCTATTCTATTACCCTTGATGCTGAGGTGTTTGCCCTCAGCAGGTTTAGCGCTCGGAGCACTCGTGCTCGGCTTGGCTCTTCCCTCGACCGCCTGCTCAGAGACTATTGTCTGACTGCTCTCTTGCTGAGGCCCTGATAGATCTTCGGCTATGGCTTCCTCGGTGGCTGGCTACTGGGCAGTCTGCTCTGAACTAATTGGCAGAGCCATGCTACTTCTAGCTAGCTGGTCTAGACTTTCTGTGGACACCGAACTAGTACATCCAAGATAAGTTCAGAAGGCAACCATATTCAATGTAAATTGCTAACTTACATCAAGGTTACAAATACTTACATGTTGGATGTGCGGAACGATGTGGGGAAGGCGCTTCTCTTCAGCCATACTTGCTCCACGTGCTGTGTGGGTAATGCCTGGTCTCCCTCTACATCTAGCACTATCGCTGGGCCTTGGTGCTTGACCCCTCCGCTGCTTACCCTTTGTGCTGCAGTGGTCGGTGGCATGCTCGGTCGAGTTGTTGCTCTTGTCGTCAGTCGCGTTCCTTGCCTAGGTACTCCCAAGGTCGACCTGGCTGCATCCTTCACCGCCGTCGGCAATGTGGGTCCCATAGGCGTGGAGGAGATACCTTGCTCCATCGACTCTAGTTGCTTCCTCCTCTTTCGAGGACAAG